>NW_017670758.1:111736-164916 GCF_001879085.1 Nicotiana attenuata
CTTAGACAGTCTGTTTGTTTTCATTATTTAGATCCTTCAGATTTCATCAATGAAGTCTAGTAATAGCTCAGCCAACCTTTCTTTAGACAAAAATTTAATCTTGTCTTTGAGATGAATTATACTTACCTCATATTCCTCATCGGATTCTCCAATTTCCATAAGTGCTTGTTCATCTCCATCTTTATCCTCTGAGTCTTCATCTGAGCTTTCTCCCCAGGCAGCAACCATAGCCTTTGTTGATCCTTTGTTCTTCTTGGGTTGAACATGTTCCTTCTTCCCGTTCTTTCCTTCTTCCATTCAATTTCCCATTGAGGGTAATTTTTGATCATGTGATCAGTCTTACCACACTTGTAGCAACCCTCATTGGTCTGTTTCTCAGGAGCTCTTGTCTTGTTGAAGGTTGTATCTCTTGAAGAACCCTTTCCTCTCATCAGGTACTTTTTGAAATCTCTAGTGATCATAGCCATCTCATCATCTTCCAGATCTAAACCTTCAACAATTCTGAGAGCTAAGATTCTCTCCTTCTTGGGGGTATCCATCTTCATGGTTTGCCTTCTCATTTCATAAGCAGTCAGATTTCCAATCAGTTCATCCAGTCTGAGAGTAGCAATATTCTTGGATTCCTGAATAGCAGTGATTTTGCTTTCTCATGTGACTGGCAGAACCCTTGTCAGAATTTTCTCAACCTTGTCTTCTTCAAGAATAACCCTTCCCAGAGACTTAAGTTCATTTGTCAGTGTAGTGAACCTAGTATATATCTCCTGGATAGTTTCTCCTTCCTTCATAGTAAAATTTTCATATTGAGAATACAACAGTGTTTCTCTTGATCTTTTCACTTGAGGTGTTCCTTCATGGGCCACTTGCGAGGTGTCCCATATCTCCTTAGCAGTAGTACAACTTTGGATCCTACTGTACTCATCTGGAACTAGTCCACACACAAGCCATTTCTTGGCCTTAGCATTTTTCTCCCACTTCCTCAGGTCTTCAGCAGTACAGTCAGCCCTTGTCTTTGGCACATCAACTCCTTCAACATTCTTCTTTGTGGTTTCTAGGGGACCATCAGTGACTATGTCCCAGAGTTCATAGTCTTCCCCTATGATGTGATCTCTCATCCTGTTCTTCCACCAAGAATAGTACTGACCATTGAAAAGTGGAGGTCTAGTAGTGGATTGTCCTTCCCAATTCCCAGGTGGTGCACTCATGTTGATCTTCTCCTAAGGTGTTAGCCTCTTCAAGGATAACCTACTCTGATACCAATTGATGTTCTAAACGTCAATACCACACAAGAGGGGGTGTGATTTGTGTGGTACCCAATTTTCGCTCTAGAAGAACCTGGTTCTTCTAGGTGTACTTACTACTACTGTTTGCGAAATTAAAAGTACATAAAATGAAGAACACAGAGATTTTGTGGAAAACACCTGGCTCAAAAGGTGAAAAAGCCACGACCTACTACTCAGTAGGATTTTCCCAATCTTCCACTAAAATCACTGAGCCAAAACAGCATTTACAGAACTCTTGTAAACCTAAGGATTAAACTCTAATCCCAGTGTGGCACACAACCTCAACTGTTGCGACACCTTCAAGTTAGCCTATAACTTGAATACTGAAAGTACCTATTACAATTGCTTTTACAAAAGCTGGAAAGGTACAACTTTAAACCACCTACTACAATTGAACTAGAATACGAATAAACACAATGGAATTGGTTCTTCTCTCTTGTCCAAGTAGCTTCAGGAATGCACACTTGAAAATCACATAAATTGCTTGCAAAATTGCCTTGCTCTTTTGCTCTCAATTTAGTTTCACTTTTGCGTTTGTTCAATACCTGTAAAAGAGAACAATCACTGTTATTTAATGAGTTAGTAATCAGAGTTTGATTGAGACTCAATTGCTGATCTTCCATCAAAGTTGAGTCCTTGAACAATACAAACTCCAACCCTATCCTTTATCCGGATTGTGTCCTTTTCCCATGAGGATACTTTCTTTCCTCATCCAATATGCAACCTTTTCGATCAATTCAGGAGATATTGCTGCTTTATCCTTGAGACTTATCTCCTTCACGTATATCTCACATGTATAGGTTGATGAATACTATGTCTCACATGATGGACCTGGTCCATGACTGAGTTCATTTGTCATTCTTCAAAACTTCACTTGAACTTGGGCCAACAAACACGTTGGCCGCCTCGGAGTTTCCATATTTGAAATCAGATTCCAACTCATATGAGTTGGCGAGATGGTTCAGAGCTGCAATCGGAGACACAGAGGTCGTTGGTGGAACCAACGTAGCATAACTCACGTAGTCAACACAGGCTTGTGAAGTTTCTGCTGTACTTACTAAATTTGTGAAGGTGCGTGTCCGAAAATGCAGCTTCAGTTTCTCCGTAAAATGATTCCAATCATAAAATTGCTCATTGATAAACAACCAATCAAACCAAGTAAGAGCTTCGCCATCAAGGTAGTAGTAGGGAAGAGGTAACCAGTCCTTCTCGGAGCAAGGTATGTGAAGTACCACTCCGCCCGATAAACCCAGCCCTCTAGGTTGCCGCCAGTGAATTTATCTAGTACCACGACGTCCATTGGAATCCGAATCGATGAAAGCACCAATGAAACAAATCAGTTTTCCAATACTTCTATTACTTCAACGGTGACAAGAAGTTACAACTCAACTCAAAAATTATTACGAGAATTAGATATACTAAACTGAAATACAAATGATAGAGAAGAAAGGATGAGAAGGTAATGAGAATGGAGAGTATCAGAGAAAGGAAGACGAGGAGAAGCAGAGGCTTTTCTTCACAATAGACATAATCTAATAGAACCATCCTTGCGTCATATACTCAACCTAGATCCCAAATCAACCTGACCCTATTACTAAAAGCTCTTCTCAGCCCAATAGCGACTTTTGTGACATTGGGTTGGGCCTGGTTCATAACATAACCTGGATCCAAATGGCCAATATACCAAGATTTGACATTTCCAATTGTCAAGAACGATTTCATTTGTTTCCAAAACAAAACAAAAATTTAAAAGAGAAAACATCAGCATGACGATGTCAATTCTTGGAAAACTTTTCCGAAAAAGTTGATCCAAAATCTTCTCAACTACCTCTTTCCCACCCGATATTAAGAAGATTTTAATTCATCTTCTTTCTCCATTTATCTTTCTTATCATTTTGTACGCAGAACACATGCAGTGACGGATGTAGCTACCAAACTACAGGTTAAAGTGATTCCAGTAACCGAGTAACTTTTATATGAAGTATGTATATATTTATACTTTATTAAAAGCACGAAACCCTTAGCAAAATGTTGTTCGCCTTTTTTATCCTTTAAAATCGATTTCACACTACGTAAAATAGTCGTTTAATTTTAACATAATATTTTGGGAATAGTTATTTAATTATTTCTCCTAATATTTTGGATTACGAAATCATCTAATTTATATGTATTTATGAAACCTTCCTTATGTGAAAAAGTAACAAAAGAAATGCAAAACTAAGTAGGAATGTAATAACTTCCGGGATTGATTTCAAGCGGTGGCAGCAGAAGATGTTCTTCTACTTGACTACTTTAAATCTACAGAAGTTCATCAAGGAAGATGTTCCTGTTTTGCCCTACGAAACTCCAGAGAATGAACATTTTCTCGTGATTGAGGCGTGGAAGCATTCTGATTTTCTGTGCAAGAATTATGTTCTTAGCGGACTGGAGGACGATCAGTATAACGTCTACAGTGGCGTAGAGATGTCAAAAGAATTGTGGACTGCGCATGAAAAGAAATACAAAATTGAAGATGCTGGGTTGAAGAAATTCATTGCCGCTAAATTTTTGAACTACAAAATGGTAGATAGCAAGTCTGTTATTACCAAGTCCAGGAATTGCAAGTGATTATTCACGATCTCCTTGCTGAAGGTATAAATCGAATTAATACTGATGTTGAAAGCGTTGATACCCAATTTTTTCCCTGTATTTTTTATATATGTAAAATATCTTTCAAAATAGCATGTACATGCATATATAAGGATGTCCTAAAGTCCTACTATTCTTCCTTAATTTTTTCAAAGATTTTTAATCAATTTACTGCCCTATTTTATCAAGGAAAACCCAATGATGGTCCCTAAATCATTTTTGGTGATTCATTTATTGGATTCTTATGTTTGTACCAAAATATGGCTAAGATATTTTTCACACATTTTTATAAATTTATTTGGCATTTTTAAGGATAAAATTGTAAAATTGCAATATTAGCCATTTTTAAGTTTAAATCCGTATCATAATTATAAAATGGGATTTTATATTTTTTAATTGATAATTATATATTATAAGTCATTTTAGTACTCTTAATTTGTTTTCAGAAATTCGTATATTATTTTTTATAAATTAAAAGGGAAAAAGAGGCTATTTAACTTATAGCCACATTTGGCTTTCTAATTTGGCCTAATTAAACCCAAGCCCCAACCCAAATTAGACCAATCCAATACCTAGCCCAATCAGATTACCCGACCCAGGCCCTAATTATCCTACCCGACACACCTACCCCATTCAATCTGGACCGTTGATAATTCAGATCAACGGTCCCCATTTAACAAACCTAAATTAAACCAAACGACCCCCCAATACCCCTCATTTTCCCTCACTCGCCTCTATCTCTCTACTTCTGGTTCTCTCTAGAACCTTCCCCCTCCCCTCCTCTCCGATAAGTCTTGTTCGTCTTCTCCGCCCACCTTCTAACCTAAATTTATGGTGGGTTCACCACCCACCAAGCCACCTATGGCTCCTCACGTTTGGTTAACAGAAGCTCCATGACTCGACCATGAAGGGTTGTGTGCAGACCTCTGTCGATTCGAGTTCCACGGCCATCTCCGGCCCCGTTCCTGCGAGCTATGTCCATTTCGAAGCCTGGTCTCAACTCCTTTGCTTAGATCCAAGCCTTTCTCGTCGTTTGGGTTCATCCGAAAACCCTAGTTTCGTGCTTTTTCTGATCTCTTTAGATCTGTTCCATATACATGCTTTCCTTAAGATTTTAAACGATTTTGCTGGCTTTTCTTTCAAAAAACTACTTTCGAAACCATTTCTTTTCCGGTCTAGGGTTTTTCTGAAAATATTTAAATATTTCTCTAACTTTCTTTTTGTGTATATTTGCCTCTATTGTGTTCTTGTATTTTTTTTTCTACCATGTTCGTGTATGCCTCTTCTACGGTGTTCTTGTATGCTCCTTCTACTGTATTTTCTTATACTGTGTTCTTGCATGCTTTTTCTACTGTATTTCCTCTTCTGTATTCTTGTGTGTTTCTCCCGCTGTATCTTCCTTTACTATGTTCTTAAGTGTTTTCTACTAAGATCTGGTTAAGTTTCTTCTGAAAACATCTTAATATGCATCTCCTACTGTTCTTATACATTTTTTCATTATGTTTCGTATTAGTTTCTTCTACTATATTTTGAGCTCTCCTACTGTGTTTCGCATGTTCTTCTTTTATCATGTTTCTCATGAGTTTCTATTGCTGAAAGAAACGTGTTAGAAGCTTCAGTTATTTCTTGAGACTTCTGAACCTGTTTCAATTTACTTACTTGCCCTCTCATCTTTGCACTCGATTAATGGTGGAAACCCTAGAATTTGGGGGTTCCTCCAAGTTTGGATATGTGATTTGCCTGAACTAGGGTTTTATTTCAAAACCCCCAACTCTTTCAGACCAATTTCGAGTCTCTGAACTCAGTTGGGACATCCTTGTTTTCATATGATTCTGACCTTTTTTACACTGGATTTTTCTACTAATTTTACAATGACACAAAATCTTCTTTCATGCTTGACATGTCTGTATGCTCTTTATATGTGATGAACTTCCCTCTAAATGACTTTCGAATTTGTGATTAGTTCAGACTTCCTTCTGAATAGGTCTAATTGATTTTCTTTCCTTGTTTGCTGATTTTCCCTGTGCCTCGACTTAAGTTAAAAACCTTTCTCAGCTTTTCTGACTTGGTTCATTCATACAAAATCTCTGACGTCTTATTTACTAGCTACTAATTGATTTTCTTACCTTAATTGTACAACCGCGTATTTCAAAATTCTGTACTTAAATAAAACTTCTATGTATTTACCCCTAATTGCCTACTTTGCACAAAGTGCTTATTTAATTTCTTTCCTCAAATAGTTTTTACCTATTTGAATCTGAATTCCTTAATTAAAGGAAGTCGTGTGTGATCGATTGTTGTTTGATATTCATTTCCTTAACTATTTTCTTACCTTATTTCTGCCTAACTTTCAACACTATAAATGCACGACTCTTTAACACATAGCACACACGATTGACAATCCTTCTGAACACACATACAATCCTTTTGACTCACACTTACACAATAATATTCTCTCTTCTTGTCTGCACTGTGGCCTGTTTACAAGACCTACTGTTTTTCTCTACTTGTTTCTTTGAAACTGGTATGTCCTGATTTAAGCTTCAGCATCACAACAATGTGTTTATTTATAGTTTGTGTATCTATGTCTACTTGCTATTTTCTGTAGAGCTCAATGTTTCGATTAGCATGCTGACCTCTTTCTATTTGTTTTTGCTATGAATCCCTACTCCCTACCCCCTTATATGTTTGAGCTATGGTTTAAGATATGGCAATATATAAGTTGTTGTCCATGAATTAAAATTGGATCCTTTGGGATCCTAGCCTCTAAACAGTGTGTTCTAACAGGCTTATGGGCATACTAGCACTCCCTATTGCTGGGCATGCCCACAGCCTGCTCCTATGTGTATTTATTTGTAACTGTATCCCTTTCCCTTTCCCCTTTTCAGCATCCTATTTCTGTATTTGCATTCTCTCTTAGTCCCTAAGTTCTACCCCCCTCTTGTGAGCCTTGCCTTGGGACCTTGAGTTCCCTCTGAACCTGGACACTTGAGGGCTCGCCCTTCCACACTGCACTATGTCTTAATCTGGTGATACATTTGGGTGTGAGCACTACCCAGAGTCCATATGAGACTCTTAGGGAACTCTGACACATCCAAATGGGAGGAAGGCTTTGGATCATGATCTCATTGAAGTTGGTTTACTTCATATTTCAGACAGGAAGTCTGAATCAGGCTCTCCTTGGTTATACTTTTTAATTTTTGATGTATTCTTTTATTTTTCTGGGCTGTAATAATTTGTAATAAACTCTTGGGGATGGCTAGTGACAAAGGGAGGGATAACTATGTATGCAAAGGGTAGATATCCTACCTATAGGTACTTTCTAAATTTCTTCACTCTCAAATAGATATTCTGCCTATAGGTACTTTCTGAATTTTTGCACTCTCATTTAGATATCCTGCCTATAGGTACTTTCTGAATTTCTGCACTCTCATATAGATATCCTGCCTATAAATACTTTTTGAATTTCCGCACTCTCATATAGATATCATGTCTGTATGAATTCTACATTCTTTCATTTAGATACCACATCTATAATTAACTGGAAATCTGAATTCTGCATATAGAATATATGCCAATAGTTCTTTTCTGAATCTTGCATATCCATTCCTCATTAGGCAATCATGTTTATAGGTCTTAATCAGTCAACTGCAATTAGATATCATGTTCATACTCTTTAAACAAAAATTTAGCACGTAGATATCATGGTTATAGGTTTTCTGCATTTTTACTATGTCCATAAAAGTGTTAAAAAATCAACAACGCACAGAAATCATGCCTATAGGAACTATTAATCAAGTATGAGTCGCGTCACTCGCTTATAAGTCTAAAACTAGTAATAATGACGTACCATCAGGTCCAGAACTTATGATCCCTTGCTAAAACTTGCCTTTCTTTAATAACTGACAACTTTTCTTAAATCAATATGTATTCAGTTCATTTCACGGTTTCTGCAATCAGTAGATATCATGCCTATAGGACCCTCGTCCAACACTTAGGCAAACCATAGGGTAAAATTTATAAACTGAATCAGATTTTATTAGTTACAACCAGCAAGCAGGCCTGGTTCGGGCTTCTTATCTGAACTATGTAATAAATCAGTCTGCCTCAACCTTTAAGTTTTAATCAGACCCTAAACAGTATGTGCAAGACATGCTAAATTATGTGCTTCTCTGTCAAAGGAGGTATATCTGAGCCTTTTACTTGTTATGTGCTTCCCCAACTTGCTATACGTGTTTTTGTATGTCGCCTTAGAGTTTTTGCCTTTGAAACTATAAACAAGCCTAATATCCCTTCCCTTTAGGATTAGTAGTCCTAAATGCCTCCGGGACTGATAGGATTGGGGTGGGTAATTGCATGCAATAAGTAAACGAAACCATTCCGTGCTTTAATACTTTAACGGGGTGGGAAAGGGTAGATATGGATATGATGACCACGCGATAACATCACGTATAGCCCCTCACTGAGGAGTGATTACTGGATGTTGTGTGGGGTGATCCATATTGTTTATAAACCTATGACCCCCTTCCCTTTTTTTCTTTGTTTCTTGGTTCTTCTCCAAATTTTTAAACTATTTCTCTAAGAATAATCAGTTACCTTTTGCTTCGTTCTAACTTTGCTTATTTGTAACCATTATGTGAAAATCCCCTCTTACTTGAAGTTTTTATTTGCCTATGTGCTATTTGAACTTAATTCACAACAATAGTTTGGTCGGGAACCACACTAGTGGATCCTGAGGGGTGCCTAACACCTTCCCCTTGGGATAATTTCAAGCCCTTATCCAATCTCTGGTTATTCAAATCAAACCCTTCTTAGTGTCCTAATACACTTAAATTATTAGGTGGAGACTCTTCAATTCAAACACAATTCCCAAAAGGGAACGAGTTTCCCTCCCAAATGTCATAAACCCGATTTCGCGAGAAAAAGGGGGCGCGGCTGTAAGGCCCCGGAAAATTTTGCTAAGTAACCTAGGATCTCGTGGTGCCACGTAGGCGTATTATAATATTTTTATGTGCTATAACATGGTGTACATCAATTGGATTTGGTAAATATGTGTATAAGTCTTATGGTAAGTAATTTGAGGTCCAAGAAAAGGCCTAAGTCTAAGAAAAATTGGAAAAAAGTTCATAATAGGCTAAAATTCCAAATGAGCTTGCACTAGTCCATACTCTAAACGAGCATATCTAAATATATATAAGGTTTTATGTGATGAACAACCTAACATACGAAAGGTCTTCGAGTCTAGTTTCCAACGCTTCAAACCGTTCGTCATTTGGACATTCCTACACAAAGTTATGATCAAATTACCAAAGGCTAGATTTGCGACCAATTTGCGATCGCAAAACAACCATGCGGACCGCATATGCGCCGCATAGTGAAGCAGTGTCGGGCAAAACATTATGCTATCGCATGTTGATTATAATGTAGCATAATCAATTATGATGTCGATTATGCTATCGCATTTTGATTATGCAGGCCATATTTCGATTATGCTATAGCATAATTGCACCACATTTTTGACTTCTGGGGTCATTTTTGGAAATTTTTATATCCAAACCCACTTTGATAAATAAGCTTTGGGGCTTCATTTGGGACTATTTTTACACTAAACATAGAGAGAGGTGAGAGCATTTTAGAGAGAGAAAGAGTAACCTTGCCTCCTAATCATCAATCTTGCACAAACCCTCAAGAATCAAGCATGCCAATCTCTAGCTCACTATCTTCCGGGTATGTCCTACTTCTAATATTTCATATATGAGATTATGAGTTCAAAAGAAATATTGTGGGGATAGAAATAGGCCATGCATGTGACACTAAGCTATAGTAGGTGGGATTAGTGAACTATTTTGGGTAGTTCTTGATGAAATTGGATAAAGGAAAAAGGAATTTCCATTGTAGAACCTTGTAGTCTACTTCACTTGTTAGGTGTTTGATGAAATTCCTAAGAGGGTTACACCATGGGTAATCTTCCTAATTATTAATTGATTCCCGCTATTTCCTTATAGATTGTTATTGCTAGAGGTGTTGGTGTATTCTAAAAATTTGAGGGAAAGCTCTTTGAGGTATGTATGACTAACTTTGACCTTTCAAAAGTCACTTTGTTTGGTGTACGAATATTTGGTATGTGATATCTACGTGGATTATTTGTGAAATTCTTGTGATTGGTATGGTTTGAGTGTTCGTGGTTAAGTCTCCCGATATAATGGTGTAAGTAATTGGCAACAAACCAAATGTATGTATGCGAATGTGTTATGTGGTAAGAGGTGAGAAACAAATGATGGATGGAAATCGTAAATGATGCAATTGGAACAACTGTGGTAATAACATATATCGCTTGTCGTGGGCAATTATCGTTGTGCCATAAAATGCATATGAGTTATTTAATATGATGGAAATGGTATTGATGGTTATGGAAATTCTTAGTGAATTGTTGTTGTTATTCCTTGAGAATTGTTGTTGTTGTTCTTTGTGAATTGTTATTGTTGATGTTGTGTTGTTTGTGAATTGTGATTGCTCTGTGGGATCGGGTTGCGCGCCGCAACACGAAGTAATAAGGTGTGGGTTGTGGTGATAAGGGTGGCCGAGGTAATAAGGGTAGCCGAGGTAATAAGGGTTGAAAGTGATCGAAATCACTATTGAAATGAAAATATGATAAAGTTGTTAAATCATTGATGTGAAAATATTGAAGGGGAAATGGAGAGATTGTAAACTTGTCTGGCTTGATTTTTTCCTTTCATGTGTATTTTATTGTTGATTCCATTACTACTTGTTACTTGTGTATGGTTTGGGTTTACTTAGGGAAAAGTTTGTTCATGCATACCAGTACAATTCAAATGTACTGACGTCCCTTTTGCCGGGGTGCTACATTCGTGTTATGATTGTAGGTGGATCCATAGCAGGTACTCCAGTCCACCGACCGTAGCTCCCCTTCACTTTCCGTCAGCTATATTGGTGAGCCCCTTTCCTCTCGGGGCCCTGCGTGGCTCATGCCGCTTTTATTCCGGAGTCATGTTTTGGGTATTTGTGTAAGGTATAGCCGGAGCCTTTCTACCGGCAAGTATTGTATTATCCTTTGTATCCTTAGAGGCTCCGTAGATAGTAAATGTGGGTTACGAACTTATGTAAATATGTATTTTGTATGTTGGGCGATGTAAGTTGTAAACCTCATTAAGTAACCATGTATGTTATATATGTTTTGTAAAAAGGTGTTTTAATTATAAATGGATTATTCCTTGATTAATGAGCAATGAATATACGGGGTAACACGTGGGATAGGAAAGGCACCCAAGTCCGCTTGACTGGGGCTACCCGGTCGGGCGCCGGTCATGTCCCTCGGTTTGGGGCGTCACAGCGGCAGCATGGCGACTCTGCTGGGGACTTGTTTTAGGCTTTTACCATTTCAGGCTATTATTGTGGCTTTACGCTTCTTTATATGCCTTTATTTGCTTAATGCCTTTAAGTATTTAATTCCCTTTTTTGCTACAAAATTAATTGTCTTTTGTTTCTTTCCCTTATTTCTTTTACTGCTTTCCTTTATTATTGTTTGAAATTATGAAGAGTTATTGTATTTATTGCTTTCTTAACGTGCAAATATGTGACAACTTGTTTTAATTATTGCATAAGCATGTTTTCAACATCATATTCCACTCGTGCAAAACAAAATACCATATCAACACTTATAATGAGTGGTTGCGCCCTTCCGATATTATCACATCCTAAATCAGGCAAAGGCATATCTGCGGTAAAACTAGTGGATCAGCGGTGCCGTCGACAGTTCCGCGCCTTTCCCCCTTGAGTTGTCCGCTCAAGGGTAGATATCCTACATATATGTACTTTCTGAATTTCTTCACTCTCAAATAGATATTCTGCCTATAGGTACTTTCTGAATTTTTGCACTCTCATCTAGATATCCTGCCTATAGGTACTTTCTAAATTTCTGCACTCTCATATAGATATCCTGCCTATGAATACTTTTTGAATTTCCGCACTCTCTTAAAGATATCATGTCTGTGTGAATTCTACATTCTTTCATATAGATACCACATCTATAATTAACTGGAAATCTGAATTCTGCATATAGAAAATACGCCTATAGTTCTTTTCTGAATCTTGCATATCCATTCCTCATTAGGCAATCATGTTTATAGGTCTTAATCAGTCAATTGCAATTAGATATCATTTTCATAGTCTTTAAACAAAAATTTAGCACCTAGATATAATGGTTATAGGTTTTCTGCATTTTTACTACGTCCACAAAAGTGTTAAAAAATCAACAACGCTTAAAAAGCATGCCTATAGGAACTATCAATCAAGTATGAATCGCTTCACTCGCTTATAAGTCTAAAACCAGTTATAATGACGTACCACCAGTTGCATAACTTATTATCTCTCGCTAAAACTTACCTTTCTTTAATAACTGACAACTTTTCTTAAATCAATATGTATTCAGTTCATTTCACTGTTTCTGCAATCAGTAGATATCATGCCTATAGGACCCTCGTCCAACACTTAGGCAAACCATAGGGTAAAATTTATAAACTGAATTAGATTTTATTAGCTACAACCAGCAGGCAGGCCTGATTCGGGCTTCTTATCTAAACTATGTAATAAATCAGTCTACCTCAACCTTTATGTTTTAGTCAGACCCTAAACAGTATGTGCAAGACATGCTAAATTATGCGCTTTTCTGTCAAATGAGGTATATCTGAGCATTTTACTTGTTATGTGCTTCCCCAACTTCCTATACGTGTTTTTGTATGTCGCCTTAAAGTTGCTGCCTTTGAAACTATAAACAAGCCTAATATCCCTTCCCTTTATGATTAGTATTCCTAAATGCCTCAGGGACTTATAGGATTGGGGCGGGTAATAGCATGCAATAAGTAAACGAGACCATTCTGCGCTTTAATACCTTAACGGGGTGGAAAAGGGTAGATATGGATATGATGACCACGCGATAACATCACGTGTAGCCCCTCACTATTATTTAAAAACCTAGGACCCCCTTCCCTTTGTTTCTCTGTTTCTTGCTTCTTGTCCAAATTTTTAAACTATTTCTCTAAGAATAATCGGTTTCCTTTTGGTTCTTTCTAACATTGCTTATTTGTAACCATTATGTGAAAATCCCCTCTTACTTGAAGTTTTTATTTGCCTATGTGTTATTTGAACTTAATTCACAATAATAGTTTGGCCGGGAACCACACTAGTGGATCCTGAGGGGTGCCTAACACTTTCCCCTTGGGATAATTTCAAGCCCTTATCCAATCTCTGGTTATTCAAAGCAAACCCTTCTTAGTGTCCTAATGCACTTAAATTATTAGGTGGAGACTCTTCAATTCAAGCACAATTCCCAAAAGGGAAGGAGTTTCCCTCCCAAATTTCATAAACCCGATTTCGCGAGAAAAAGGGGGCGCGACTGTAAGGCCCCGGAAAATTTTGCTAAGTAACCTAGGATCTCGTGGAGCCACGTAGGCTAATTATAATATTTTTATGTGCTATTAACATGGTGTACATCAATTGGATTTGGTAAATATGTGTATAAGTCTTATGGTAAGTAATTTGAGGTCCAAGGAAAGGCCTAAGTCTAAGAAAAATTGAAAAAAAGTTCATAATAGGCTAAAATTCAAAATGAGCTTGCACTAGTCCATACTTTGAACGATCATATCTAAATATGTATAAGGTTTTTTGTGATGAACAACCTATCAAACGAAAGGTCTTCGAGTCTAGTTTCCAACGCTTCAAACCGTTTGTCATTTGGACATTCGTACATAAAGTTATGATCAAATTACCAAAGGCTAGATTTGCGACCAATTTGCGATCGCAAAACAACCATGCGGACCGCATATGCGCCGCATAGTGAAGCAGTGTCGGGCAAAACATTATGCTATCGTATGTTGATTATGCTGTAGCATAATCAATTATGATGTCGATTATGCTATCGTATTTTGATTATGCTGCCCACATTTCGATTATGCTATAGCATAAAATCACCACATTTTTTTACTTCGGGGGTCATTTTTGGAAATTTTCATATCCGAACCCACTTTGATAAATAAGCTTTGGGGCTTCATTTGGGACTATTTTTACACTAAATCTAGAGAGAGGTGAGAGCATTTTAGAGAGGGAAAGAGGAACCTAGCCTCCTAATCATCAATATTGCACAAACCCTCAAGAATCAAGCATGCCAATCTCTAGCTCACTATCTTCCGGGTATGTCCTACTTCTAATATTTCATATATGAGATTATGAGTTCAAAAAATATATTGTGGGGATAGAAATAGGTTATGCATGTGACACTAAGCTATAGTAGGTGGGATTAGTGAACTATTTTGGGTTGTTCTTGATGAAATTGGATAAAGGAAGAAGGAATTTTCATTGTAGAACCTTGTAGTCTACTTCACTTGTTAGGTGTTTGATGAAATTCCTAAGAGGGTTACACCATGGGTAATCTTTCTATTATTATTGCTAGAGGTGTTGGTGTATTCTAAAAATTTGAGGGAAAGCTCTTTGAGGTATGTATGACTAACTTTGACCTTTGTAAAGTCACTTTGTTTGGTGTACGAATATTTGGTATGTGATATCTACGTGGATTATTTGTGAAATTCTTGTGATTGGTATGGTTTGAGTGTTCGTGGTTAAGTCTCCCGATATAATGGTGTAAGTAATTGGAAACAAACCAAATGTATGTATGCGAATGTGTTATGTGGTAAGAGGTGAGAAACAAATGATGGAAGGAAATCGTAAATGATGCAATTGGAACAATTGTCGTAATAACATATATGGTTTGTCGTGGGCAATTATCGTTGTGACATAAAATGCATATGAGTTATTTAATATGATGGAAATGGTATTGATGGTTATGGAAATTCTTAGTGAATTGTTGTTGTTATTCCTTGAGAATTGTTGTTGTTGTTCTTGAGAATTGTTGTTGTTGTTCTTGAGAATTGTTGTTGTTGTTCTTTGTGAATTGTTGTTGTTGTTATTGTTGTTGTTGTGATGTTTGTGAATTGTGATTGCTTGGTGGGATCGGGTTGCGCGCCGCAACACGAAGTAATAAGGTGTGGGTTGTGGTGATAAGCGTGGCTGAGGTAATAAGGGTGGCCGAGGTAATAAGGGTGGAAAGTGATCGAAATCACTATTGAAATGAAAATATGATAATGTTGTGAAATCATTGATGTGAAAATATTGAAGGGGAAATGGAGAGATTGTAAGCTTGTTTGGCTTGATTGTTTCCTTTCATGTGTATTTTATTGTTGATTCCATTACTACTTGTTACTTGTGTATGGTTTGAGTTTACTTAGGGAAAAGTTTGTTCATACATACCAGTACAACTCAAATGTACTTACGTCCCTTTTGCCGGGGTGCTACATTCGTGTTATGATTGTAGGTGGATCCATAGCAGGTACTCCAGTCCACCGACCGTAGCTCCCCTTCACTTTCCATCAGCTATATTGGTGAGCCCATTTCCTCTCGGGGCCCTGCGTGGCTCATGCCGCGTTTATTCCGGAGTCATGTTTTGGGTATTTGTGTAAGGTATAGCCGGGGCCTTGCTACCGGCAAGTATTGTATTATCCTTTGTATCCTTAGAGGCTCCGTAGATTGTAAATGTGGGTTACAAACTTATGTAAATATGTATTTTGTATGTTGAGCGATGTAAGTTGTAAACCTCATTAAGTAACCATGTATGTTATATATGTTTTTTTAAAAGGTGTTTTAATTATAAATGGCTAATTCCTTGATTAATGAGCAATGAAACTACGGGGTAACACGTGGGATAGGAAAGGCACCCAGGTCCGCTTGACTGGGGCTACCCGGTCGGGCACCGGTCATGTCCCTCGGTTTGGGGCGTCACAGCGGCAGCATGGAGACTCTGCTGGGGACTTCTTTTAGGCTTTTACCATTCCAAGCTATTATTGTGACTTTACGCTTCTTTATATGCCTTTATTTGCTTAATGCCTTTAAGTATTCAATTCCCTTTTCTGCTACAAAACTAACTTGTCTTTTTGTTTCTTTCCCTTATTTCTTTTACTGCTTTCCTTTATTACTGTTTTAAATTATGAAGAGTTGTTGTATTTATTGCTTTCTTAACGTGCAAATACGTGACAACTTGTTTTAATTATTGCATAAGCATGTTTTCAACATCATATACCACTCGTGCCAAAAAAAATACCATATCAACGCTTATAATGAGTGGTTGCGCCCTTTCGATATTATCACATCCTAAATCAGGCAAAGGCATATCTGCGGTAAAACTAGTTAATCAGCGGTGCCGTCGACAGTTCCGCGCCTTTCCCTCTTGAGTTGTCCGCTCAAGGGTAGATATCCTACCTATAGGTACTCTCTGAATTTCTTCACTCTCAAGTAGATATTCTGCCTATAGGTATTTTTTGAATTTTTACACTCTCATATAGATATCCTGCCTATAGGTACTTTATGAATTTTTGCACTCTCATATAGATATCCTGCCCATAAATACTTTTTGAATTTCCGCACTCTCATATAGATATCATGTCTGTATGAATTCTACATTCTTTCATATAGATACCACATCTATAATTAACTGAAAATCTGAATTCTGCATATAGAAAATACGCCTATAGTTCTTTTCTGAATCTTGCATATCCATTCCTCATTAGGCAATCATGTTTATAGGTCTTAATCAGTCAACTGCAATTAGATATCATGTTCATAGTCTTTAAACAAAAATTTAGCACCTAGATATAATGGTTATAGGTTTTCTGCATTTTTACTATGTCCATAAAAGTGTTAAAAAATCAACAACGCATAGAAAGCATGCCTATAGGAACTATTAATCAAGTATGAGTCGCTTCACTTGCTTATAAGTCTAAAACTAGTAATAATGATGTACCATCAGGTATAAAAATTATGATCTCTCGCTAAAACTTGCCTTTCTTTAATAACTGACAACTTTTCTTAAATCAATATGTATTCAGTTCATTTCACTGTTTCTGCAATCAGTAGATATCATGCCTATAGGACCCTCGTCCAACACTTAGGCAAACCATAGGGTAAAATTTATAAACTGAATCAGATTTTATTAGTTACAACCAGCAGGTAGGCCTGATTCGGGCTTCTTATCTGAACTATGTAATAAATCAGTCTGCCTCAACCTTTAAGTTTTAATCAGACCCTAAACAGTATGTGCAAGACATGCTAAATTATATGCTTCTCTGTCAAAGGAGCTATATCTGAGCCTTTTACTTGTTATGTGCTTCCCCAACTTGCTATACGTGTTTTTGTATGTCGCCTTAGAGTTTTTGCCTTTGAAACTATAAACAAGCCTAATATCCCTTCCCTTTAGGATTAGTAGTCCTAAATGCCTCCGGGACTGATAGGATTGGGGTGGGTAATAGCATGCAATAAGTAAGCGAGACCATTCCGCGCTTTAATACCTTAACGGGGTGGGAAATGGTAGATATGTATATGATGACCACGTGATAACATCACGTGTAGCCCCTCACTGGGGAGTGATTACCGGATGTTTTGTGGGGTGATCCATATTATTTATAAACCAAGGACCCCCTTCCCTTTGTTTCTTTGTTTCTTGCTTCTTCTCCAAATTTTTAAACTATTTCTCTAAGAGTAATCAGTTACCTTTTGGTTCGTTCTAACTTTGCTTATTTGTAACCATTATGTGAAAATCCCCTCTTACTTGAAGTTTTTATTTGCCTATGTGTTATTTGAACTTAATTCACAACAATAGTTTGGCCGGCAACTACACTAGTGGATCTTGAGGGGTGCCTAACACCTTTCCCTTGGGATAATTTCAAGCCCTTATCCAATCTCTGGTTATTCAAATCAAACCCTTCTTAGTGTCCTAATGCACTTAAATTATTAGGTGGAGACTCTTCAATTCAAACACAATTCCCAAAAGGGAACGATTTTCCCTCCGAAATGTCATAAACCCGGTTTCGCGAGAAAAAGGGGGCGCGGCTGTAAGGCCCCGGAAAATTTTGCTAAGTAACCTAGGATCTCGTGGTGCCACGTAGACTTATTATAATATTTTTATGTGCTATTAACATGGTGTACATCAATTGGATTTGGTAAATATGTGTATAAGTCTTATGGTAAGTAATTTGAGGTCCAAGGAAAGGCCTAAGTCTAAGAAAAATTGGAAAAAAGTTCATAATAGGCTAAAATTACAAATGAGCTTGCACTAGTCCATACTTTGAACGAGCATATCTAAATATGTATAAGGTTTTATGTGATGAACAACTATCAAATGAAAGGTCTTCGAGTCTAGTTTCCAACACTTCAAACCCTTCGTCATTTGGACATTCCTACACAAAGTTATGATCAAATTACCAAAGGCTAGATTTGCGACCAATTTGCGATCGCAAAACAACCATGCGGACCGCATATGCGCCGCATAGTGAAGCAGTGTCGGGCAAAACATTATGCTATCGCATGTTGATTACGCTGTAGCATAATCAATTATGATGTCGGTTATGCTATCGCATTTTGATTATGCTGCCCACATTTCGATTATGCTATAGCATAATTGCACCACATTTTTGACTTCGGGGGTCATTTTTGGAAATTTTCATATCCGAACCCACTTTGATAAATAAGCTTTGGGGCTTCATTTGGGACTATTTTTACACTAAATCTAGAGAGAGGTGAGAGCATTTTAGAGAGAGAAAGAGGAACCTAGCCTCCTAATCATCAATCTTGCACAAACCCTCAAGAATCAAGCATGCCAATCTCTAGCTCACTATCTTCCGGGTATGTCCTACTTCTAATATTTCATATATGAGATTATGAGTTCAAAAAATATATTGTGGGGATAGAAATAGGCCATGCATGTGACACTAAGCTATAGTAGGTGGGATTAGTGAACTATTTTGGGTAGTTCTTGATGAAATTGGATAAAGGAAGAAGGAATTTCCATGGTAGAACCCTGTAGTCTACTTCACTTGTTAGGTGTTTGATGAAATTCCTAAGAGGGTTACACCATGGGTAATCTTTCTAATTATTAATCGATTCCCGCTATTTCCTTATAGATTGTTATTGCTAGAGGTGTTGGTGTATTCTAAAAATTTGAGGGAAAGCTCTTTGAGGTATATATGACTAACTTTGACCTTTGTAAAGTCACTTTGTTTGGTGTACGAATATTTGGTATGTGATATCTACGTGGATTATTTGTGAAATTCTTGTGATTGGTATGATTTGAGTGTACGTGATTAAGTCTCCCGATATAATGGTGTAAGTAATTGGCAACAAACCAAATGTATGTATGCGAATGTGTTATGTGGTAAGAGCTGAGAAACAAATGATGGAAGGAAATCGTAAATGATGCAATTGGAACAACTGTGGTAATAACATATATGGCTTGTCGTGGGCAATTATCGTTGTGACATAAAATGCATATGAGTTATTTAATATGATGGAAATGGTATTGATGGTTATGGAAATTCTTAGTGAATTGTTGTTGTTATTCCTTGAGAATTGTAGTTGTAGTTCTTGAGAATTGTTGTTGTTGTTCTTTGTGAATTGTTGTTGTTGTAGGTGGGATTAGTGAACTGAAATCACTATTGAAATGAAAATATGAGAAACTATTGAAATGAAAATATGAGAAAGTTGTGAAATCATTGATGTGAAAATATTGAAGGGGAAATGGAGAGATTGTAAACTTGTTTGGCTTGATTGTTTCCTTTCATGTGTATTTTATTGTTGATTCCATTACTACTTGTTACTTGTGTATGGTTTGAGTTTACTTAGGGCAAAGTTTGTTCATACATACCAGTACAATTCAAATGTACTGACGTCCCTTTTGCCGGGGCGCTACATTCGTATTATGATTGTAGGTGGATCCATAGCAGGTACTCCAGTCCACCGACCGTAGCTCCCCTTCACTTTCCGTCAGCTATATTGGTGAGCCCCTTTCCTCTCGGGGCCCTACGTGGCTCATGCCGCTTTTATTCCGGAGTCATGTTTTGGGTATTTGTGTAAGGTATGGCCGGAGCCTTGTTATCGACAAGTATTGTATTATCCTTTGTATCCTTATAGGCTCCGTAGACAGTAAACGTGGGTTACGAACTTATGTAAATATGTATTTTGTATGTTGGGCGATGTAAGTTGTAAACCTCATTAAGTAACCATGTATGTTATATATGTTTTGTAAAAGGTGTTTTAATTATAAATGGCTAATTCCTTGATTAATGAGCAATGAAAATACGAGGTAACACGTGGGATAGGAAAGGCACCCAGGTCCGGTTGATTGGGGCTACCTGGTCGGAGGCCGGTCATGTCCCTCGGTTTGGGGCGTCACAGCGGCAGCATGGCGACTCTACTGGGGACTTCTTTTAGGCTTCTACCATTTCAGGCTATTATTGTGACTTTACGCTTCTTTATATGCCTTTATTTGCTTAATGCCTTTAAGTATTTAATTCCCTTTTCTGCTACAAAACTAACTTGTCTTTTCTTTCCCTTATTTCTTTTACTGCTTTCCTTTATTATTGTTTTAAATTATGAAGAGCTGTTGTATTTATTGCTTCCTTAACATGCAAATATGTGACAACTTGTTTAAATTATTGCATAAGCATGTTTTCAAAATCATATTCCACTCGTGCCAAACGAAATACCATATCAACGCTTATAATGAGTGGTTGCGCCCTTCCGATATTATCACATCCTAAATCCGGCAAAGGCGTATCTGCGGTAAATCTAGTCGATTGGCGGTGCCGTCGACAGTTCCGCGCCTTTCCCTCTTGAGTTGTCCACTCAAGGGTACCAGTCTAAAACCCCATAGACACCCTTTCTATTTAAATTGTGCATGCATCATGGTCAAACCTAGCCGTGTCAGTTATGTTGTCCGCATAATAACTCATTAAGATAGCCTTGTCCAAAGTCCACTGGTTTCCCTAAAACCCAAACGGACATTATCACGTTCTGTTCATTTATTTGGAGAACTAAAATGCTTTTATGCCAATTGTTGATATTAAATAGTCGAGTTGGTTGGGGTAAGGGTCTAACCCTTTTGTCTTGCATGAATATGAGGCACGAAGTCCCTAGATTCGGCATGGTCACCAACATCCACCCCAAACTGCTAAGCTGGTGGAAGGATCTTCATTCTAATGATTAGACTCTTATCCAGAAATATTTGGGGAACCTACCCTCTTTCTTGGAAATTCAACCTAACAACAAGATCCTAGAAGCTGCTACTCTGTTCTGGGATACTCGGAACGGGGTTTAGTGGAGCTGGAAAGAAAATTTCTCAAACGAATCGAGGACTACCAGAATGCTGAAGGAAACGAGGGCGGACACCTAGCCACAGCTTACATGTTGCTGGGACTTCGCGAGCTAGTGAAGCTGTTCGATAGAGCCTAAGATGTCGAGTCTGTGGAAGGTCCTTCCGGGACCAAATAGATAGGAGTTTTTCCTTTTTGCTTTGAGAAATGTAATAAGGCCTATGGTCACTAGTGACATTTTTATTTCCTGTCATTTAGTGTCGTTTTGGGATTCGTCTACTTTTATCAATAAAATGAGGCATTTAGCATTCAAAGTTCTCCAAATCAACTTGTCGCTAGGCCTACCTCGGGCACAAAGAGGTCCCCAAATTAGGACGCGATTTACATTCCCGCATTATGTCTTTAAATATTGCATCGATTTTTCATGAACCTCACTAACTTGGTTACCTTTTGTTTTAATTTTGTTTTGATTATTCCCCTCCCCAAAGGTTAGTTCGTGCACTCTGGGATCATCATCATATTCCACAAGATCCAAGGTCCCTCCACCCACTCCTCCTCCTAGTCCCGTCAGAAACAAGAACAAAGGAAAGATGGAAGATTTGAACAACACCAGAAAGGAAAACTCAACTGAACGGGAAGAAGTCACTCATGGTACTCAGGTCTCCAAAGAAAGTGCGTCCCAATTCGAGCAAAAACTGTTAAAATTTCAGGAGGAACTTGACCAAGTACGGAACTTGGCAAATTTGTCATTTTCCCTCACTACCCCAGATATCAACCCCACACCTCCACAAAATATCGCAAAACCACAAAACCATCCCGCTCCTCACCACCACTGCAATACTTGCCACACTTCCAATAGTACTCCACTGCTCATCCGGAACATTTGAACTCTACAAATGACCACTTCCACGCTCATCATAACACCCCCATCTACGTGGATACCATGCCACACTCCACCCAACCCATTTCAAGCACACCCGAGTCTGATGATAAAGACTCACTCATCAGGAGTCTAGCTGAAGAGCTTAAGAAGTTGATTAGCCGAATTTAGGGTGTCGAAGGGAGCAAAGGGATTGAAGGATTGAACTACAAAGATCTTTGCATACAACCTGATGTCGAACTGCCTGAGGGGTACAAACCTCCTAAGTTCGAGATATTTGATGATACAGGGGATCCGAGAGTTCATTTGAGAACATACTGCGACAAGCTGGTCAGAGTGGGGAGAGACGAGAAAATCTGCATGAAGCTTTTCATGAGGAGCTTGAAGGGAGATGCCTTATCTTGGTACATTAGCCAAGATCCGAAGAAGTGGTCAAACTGGGTGAGTATGGCATCCGACTTTATGGACAGATTTAGGTTCAATACAGAAAATGCGTCAGATGTGTTCTACATTCAGAACCTAAAGAAGAAGCCCACGGAAACATTTCGCGAGTATGCCACTCGTTGGAGATTAGAAGCTGCTAAGGTCAGACCTGCTTTAGAGGAAGAACAAATTAACAAGTTTTTCGTTCGGGCTTAGGACCCGCAATACTATGAAAGACTGATGTTGATCGAGAATCATAAATTTTTTGACATCATCAAGCTGGGAGAAAGGATCGAGGAAGGCATCAAGAGTGGTATGGTTACGAACTTTGAAGCCTTGCAAGCTACCAATAAAGCTTTACAGTCTGGTGGTACGTCCAAGAAAAGGGAGGTAGGTGTTGTAATGGTTGCACATAGGACCAAATCCCCTATCAAATACCAAACCTATCCAATGCCTCCACTCACATATCAACCTAATCCGAACTACCAAGCACCCTCACCCTCTTACCAAACTCCACCACCCACTCATCAATCATCTCCACCTCCCACATATCAACCTACCTCACCAAGATATTCCCAACCTGCACATGTCTACCAAGCCTACAATGCTTAACCATCCCACTATCAATCACCTCCCACACGTCAAAACTTCCCTAGACCTCGACCAAATTTTAACCGCATGCCTCCCAAACAGTATACCGCCTTTGCTGAACCAATTGACCAGCTGTACGAAAGGCTCAAAGTTGCTGGTCATGTCACCCCTATCCCTGCCATAACCCCTGAAAACCCTTCTCAGTGGGCCAATCCAAATAAATACTGTGCATACCATTCCAGCATGAAAGGACATACCACTGATGAATGCCGCTCTCTGAAAGATAAGATCCAGACTTTGATCGATAACAAGATTATTGTAGCAAAGGAGCCTGCTCCGAATGTCCGCAATAACCCTCTACCAAACCACAAGGGCGGAGGTGCTCATATGATTGAAATAGAGGATGACTGGGACCCCAAGGGATCAATCGGTTTAATCATAGAAGGCGACGATCCAAAGAAGCCAATAGTCACCCTTAATCCGATTGTAGTCCAGGTTCAGCCTTCTGGGGACGCCGAGGTGAACATGTCCATGCCACTTGAGTTTGAAGCACCATCATCTGCAAAGACTCCAACGCCGATTGAGGTCGAATTTATGTCACCATCGAGTAAGCAGGCCTCTGGTCAGCCAACCATCACTGAAACTAGGCCCGATGACCTCTGGAGAAAGATACAAGCTAGTGAATACTTGGTCATTGACCAGCTGAACAAAACACCGGCACAGATTTCTATCTTAGCTTTGCTACAAAGTTCCGATGCACACAAGAATGCCTTGTTGAAGGTGCTGAGTGAGGCATATGTATCAAGCAACATCGCCGGAGGAGAGATGGCGAACATGGTAGGGCATGTATTGGAAAGTCACAAGATCACTTTTCACGAAGATGAGCTACCACCAGAAGGGTTGAGTCATAACAAGGCGTTGCACATCACCGTGCAATGTGAAGATTATTTTATCACCAGAATCCTGATTGATGGAGGGTCCAGTCTCAACATTTGTCCATTAGTAACACTCAGGACATTGGGAAAAGGGTTGCATGAGATCAAGGACGGGGCCATCAACATTAATGCTTTCGACGGTTCTCAAAGGTCCACCATTGGGGAAATTAGCTTGTGTTTGCAAATGGGGCCTACTTGGTTCGATGTCGATTTCCAAGTGATAAACGTGCCGGCATCTTACAATTTGTTGTTAGGACGACCCTGGATTCCTGCTGCTAGGGCCGTAGCCTCAACACTACATCAGGCGGTGAAGTTTAAGTGGAATCACCAGGAGGTAGTCATCCACGCGACGGAAGTAATCCCATATACAGTCACCAGACCACCCCAGCAATCGGAGGCAGAAGAAAGATAGGCAGTGAGACCTATCACCACATCGAGCGAGTCAACGCCATTGATAAAGACAAATGGTGGGACAACAAAATTGAAAGCATATTGAACTGGAGCAGATACGAACCTAGCAAAGGACTTGGCAAGAACCTCCAAGGAATCGCTAAGCCTATCAAACTCAAGAAACACGGCACCATCTTTCGTCTAGGCTATGAGTATTCCTGGGAAGAGTTCAACAACTGGTAGCTACCATGACACGGCCTTTACTATCCATTGGAGCAACCAATACCATGCTTGGAACAGACTTTCCAACCGGCCGAAGTTATCTATGGGTCGGAAGAAGAGGAAGCACTGGCAACGATGAGGAATTTGTTCCTGGAAGACGATGATATGGATTGTTGTGTCATCCTCGAGGAGGAGGGGGAGGAAGGACCTTCCATAGAAGCTGTGAGTGGAGGAGCATGCCTCAATAACTGGACCATCAGAACCACCAGAGCCCGGCGAGCCTCGGGGTAGCAAGGCTGAACAAAGCATCATGCACTATCTTTTATTTTTACTAGTTGACTTTCCTTTTGCATTTTAAATTTTCGCAATAAGATCTTCAAATGTTCAAAACAGTTATGGAAATTATCAAAGCATTTCAGTTTCCTTATAAATCTTACTCTTATTATTTTCTCTCATTACTTTATTTATACAACATTACTATTACTTATCTTGATGAACCAATGACTGTGACATGCAACGAGACAACGCAACAAACGGACATAGATTCAGAGGAAGATGATATTCCGGAAGAGGTTGTAAAAGAAGCTGAGAATTTTGAGAACAGACTTAAGTCCAACCTGGACGAGACTGAGATTGTTAACCTGGGAGATACAGAAAACGTCAAAGAAACACGAATCAACATTCACTTATCACCGTCAGAAAAGAAGGAATACACAGAATTTCTAAGGGAATATGAAGACATATTCGCCTGGTCGTACGACGACATGACTGGTCTGAGTACATCTATTGTGGCTCACAAATTGCCAACTAATCCAACCTGTCCACCGGTAAAGCAAAAGCTCAGAAAGTTTAAGCCTGATATGAGTCTGAAAATCAAGGAAGAAGTCACTAAGCAGGTCAAAGCTAAGGTTCTCAGGGTAGTAGAATATCCAACATGGTTAGCCAACATTGTGACAGTACCGAAGAACGATGGGAAGGTCAGAGTCTGTGTCGACTACCGGGATCTCAACCGGGCCAGTTCAAAAGACGACTTCCCCTTGCCAAACATACACATCCTGATAGACAATTGCGCCAAGCACGAGTTGCAATCATTTGTAGACTATTTTGCTAGGTATCATCAGATCTGGATGGATGAAGAAGATGCTGAGAAAACGGCTTTCATTATGCCGTGGGGGATGTACTGCTACAAAATGATGCCATTCGGGTTAAAGAATGCAGGGGCCACCTATATGAGGGCCATGGCTACCATCTTCCATGATATGATACACAAGAAGATCGAAGTATATGTAGATGATGTCATCATCAAGTCCAAGAAAGCCACTGATCACATGGAAGATTTGAGGAAGTTCTTCAATAGTCTGAGAAGGTACAACCTGAAACTGAATCCCGCAAAATGTGCATTCAGGGTTCCTGCAGGAAAATTACTTGGGTTCATTGTAAGTCGTCGAGGAATAGAACTGGATCCATCAAAGGTCAAAGATATTCAAGAGTTGCCATTACTAAAGAACAAGAAGGATGTGATGAGTTTCTTGGGGAGACTCAACTATATCGGCCGGTTCATAGCTCCATCTACAGTTATCTGTGAGCCGATCTTCAAGATGTTGAAAAAGGATGCCGCCACCAAGTGGACGGATGAATGCCAGAAAGCTTTCGACATAATCAAGGAATACCTGTCAACACCACCAGTCTTACTCCCGCCCGAGCCGGGTAGACCTCTATTACTCTATATCGCAGTGCTAGATGGTGCCTTCGGTTGCGTCCTGGGGCAGCATGATGAAACGGGAAAGAATGATCAGGCCATCTTTTATCTCAATAAGAAGTTCACCCCGTACGAGGCCCGATATTCTCTGTTGGAGCACACATGCTGTGCTCTGACTTGGGTAGCTCAGAAGTTGAGGCACTACTTCTGTGCCTATACCACATATCTCATATCAAGGATGGATCCTTTGAAGTATATCTTTTAGAAGCCCATGCCTACCGGCAAGCTAGCCAAGTGGCAGATCCTGTTGAGCGAGTTCGACATTGTCTACGTAACTCAGAAAGCGGTCAAGGGACAGGCATTGGCAGATCACCTTGCCAAGAATCTCGTGGGCGGAGAATACGAACCCCTAAAGAAGTATTTTCCTGACAAAGAGGTATCATTCATAGGAGAGGATATTGCAGAATCCTATGATGGTTGGAGAATGTTTTTCGATGGAGCAGCAAATTTCAAAGAAGTTGGCATAGGAGCAGTCCTAGTGTCAAAAACCGGTCAGCATTATCCGGTGTCTGCCAAACTCAGGTTTCCGTGCACCAACAAAAAGGCCGAATACGAAGCCTGCATATTAGGGCTCAAGATTGCCATTGACATGAACATCTAAGAGTTGCTAGTAATTGGGGATTCGAACTTGCTTGTACATCAGGTCCGAGAAGAATGGGCGACCAAGAACACCAAAATACTCCCTTATCTGCATCATGTACAGGAGTTGAGAAAGAGGTTCAAAAAGATAGAGTTCCAGCATGTTTCCATAATCCAGAATGAGTTTGCTGATGCATTGGCTACCCTGTCATCCATGATACAGCATCATCATTACTGATAATGGCTCCAACCTCAACAGTGACTTAATGAAAGCTATGAAACCTTCAAGATCAAACACAAGAATTCTACAGCCTACAGACCTTAGATGAACGGAGCCGTAGAGGCCGCCAACAAGAATATCAAGAAGATACTAAGGAAAATGATAGAGAAGCATAAGTGTGGCACGAAAAGCTATCATTCACTCTATTGGGGTATCGCACCACAGTCCGCACATCAACTGGGGCAACTCCCTATATGCTGGTTTATGGTACAGAAGCCGTCATTCCCGCCGAAGTAGAAATTCCTTCCTTGAAGATCATTCAAGAAGCTGAGCTCGACGACGCAGAATGGGTGAAGAGTCGTTACGAGCAGCTAGCTCTCATATATGGAAAAAGAATGGATGTAGTGTGCCATGGTCAAATCTATCAGAACAAAATGGCCAGAGCCTTCAACAAAAGAGTCAAGCCAATGCAGTTCACACCGGGGTAGCTGGTGTTAAAGAAAATCTTTCCACATCAAGATAAAGCCAATGGGAAATTCTCTCCCAACTGGTAGGGTCCATACATGGTTCATCGGGTTCTAACAGGAGGAGCCCTCATACTTGGAAAAATGGACGGAGAAGTCTGGCCAAAGCCGATCAATTCAGATGCAGTCAAGCGTTACTATGTGTACTCTTTATGCTTTCCTTTATGATGTAACTTGAACTACGCCTGACCTGATTCCCGTTTAAGAGGGAATACGTAGGAAGCCCTATGGGTTTGGTCACAATACAATAAAAATTTTATTTCCCCATAACAGGAAACTGGGGCAGAATTTTGAGGAGGACCCTCAAAATTCCGAAGTAAGTTCAGCCAGTCACCGCAAGTAGCCGTCAAAAGCAGTCTCCCAGTAAACTGGGGCAGAATTTTGAGAAGGACCCTCAAAATTCTGGAACAAGAGAAGTTGCAATGTCTTGAACCACGTCACAGTCGTTAGTTCATCTAAAGAAAACTATTCTCGATTATGTATTTATGTTATATTTGTTTTACTAAATCATGCATGTCTGTTACCAAACTTGTTTTGTTTAGCAACGTTGCCCCAATATCACCGAAATAGTGCCGAGCAGATCAAGCAAAGTCAACGGGGATACGAACTAACCTCTCCCCTTTACAAAAATCATGATTTTTTCTTTGGATGCAGGCACCCAAGTCGCAAAATCATCGAATATGTTATACACTCATATTGTTCAGGAATACAACTCTCAGAACCGTCACACCTATTCCCAATTGCTATCCGCACACGATATCCCCAACAGCCACAATATCGTAATCGGCTATCAGCTAAGAAAACTTTATTACCATTCGCCTTTTTTATTTCTTGCATAAAGCTGCTATTTTGCCTTCCGAGACTAAACACTGTCTCCATCTGCATTTCCGCATTGCATAAGGCTACCAATCTGCCTTCCAAGACTAAACACTGTCTCCATCTGCATTTTCTGCGTTGCATAAGGCTACCATTCTGCCTTCCGAGACTAAACACTGTCTCCATCTGCATTTCTGCATTGCATAAGGCTACCATTCTACCTTCCGAGACTAAACACTGTCTCCATCTGCATTTTCTGCGTTGCATAAGGCTACCGTTCTGCCTTTCGAGACTAAGCACTGTCTCCATCTGCATTCTTGCATTGCACAAGGCTACCATTCTGCCTTCCGAGACTAAGCACCGTCTCCATCTGCATTTTCTGCATTGCATAAGGCTACCATTCTGCCTTCCGAGGTTAAGCTCTACCTCCATCTGCATCGGCTGAAAGATCGCCACTTCATTTATATCTTGCATGGCTGAAAGATCGCCACTTCATTTACATCTTGCATGGCTGAAAGATCACCGCTTTATTTACAATTGCATGGCTAAAAGATTACCGCCTTCTGTATTTGCATGGCTGAAAGATATCCACCTTATTCATACTTGTATGGCTGATAGATCGCCACCTTATTCATACTTGCATGGCTGAAAGATCTCCACCTTATTCATACTTGCACGGCTGAAAGATCGCCACTCTATTTACGCCTGCATGGCTGAGAGATCGCCACCTATTGCATTTCATGGGCTGAAAGATCGCCACCTACCGCATCTCATGGGCTGATAGATCTCCAAATTATCCAAGGGCGTCATTGATCGGAGGCACCATTGTCATAGCCCGAGAACACCATATCATGGCCTGAGGACCCCCTTTTAATCTTTTGCATATCATTATTCAAAGGCATCATGGTTCGGAGGCATCATTCTCATAGCCCGAGAGCATCATTTCATGGCCTACAAATCCTTTATTATACGCTTCATGGCCCAAGACATCATGGTCTAAGGACGTCATCCTAACCGTCCAAAGACAGCATTCATGGTCCGACGGGAATTTGCTTCATGTTTAAATTTACAATATATGCCCGTATTTACTTATTTAGAAGTGAACCGGCGAGCAATGGCCATCTCGGTAGGATCGATTCCGCCCCAGTTCCCACAGCCCTATCAGACCTTAACCATTCACCCCGTCCAGAATATTGCGTCCGTTCTCGGAAAGTCTCCATCGGCATATTCAGCCGACGGATCCTGGACTACATATGGCCTGATTCCTGTAAGACCAGGGATATGTAGGCAGCTCAGGAACCGGGGCACGGCCAAACCTCTTCAGACCATTTCGTTCGGTCAAAAATTAGCCATCGTATCTTTACCCGACAATTCTTTCATCCTTCCCGGGTAAAGAGAGGCAGCTGTTGATACACAATTTTTTCCCTGTATTTTTTATATATGCAAAATATCTTTCAAAATAGCATGTACATGAATATATAAGGATGTCCCAAAGTCCTACTATTCTTCCTTAATTTTTTCAAAGATTTTTAATCAATTTTACTACCATATTTTATCAAGAAAAACCCAATGATGGTCCCTAAAATTATCATTTTTGGAGATTCATTTATTGGATTCTTATGTTTGTACCAAAATACGGCTAATATTTTTTTTTAACATTTTTATAAATTTATTTGGCATTTTTAACGATAAAATTGCATAATTGCAATATTAGCCATTTTTAAGTTTAAATCCGTCTCATATTTATAAAATGGGATTTTATATTTTTTAATTGATAATTATATATTATAAGTCATTTTAGTAGTCTTAATTTTTTTTCAGAAATTCATTTATTATTTTTTATAACTTAAAAGGGAAAAAGAGGCTATTTAACTTATAGCCACATTTGGCTTTCTAATTTGGCCTAATTAAACCCAAGCACCAACCCAAATAGACCAATCCAATACCCAGCCCAATCAGATTACCCAACCTAGGCCCTAATTATCCTACCCGACACACCTATCATATTCAATCTGGACTGTTGATCATTCAGATCATCAACGGTCCCCAATTAACCTACCTAAATTAAACCAAACGACCCCCCCAATACCCTTTATTTTCCCTCACTCGCCTCTATCTCTCTACTTCTGGTTCTCTCTAGAACCTTCCCCCTCCCCTCCTCTCCGATGAGTCCTGTTCGTCTTCTCTGCCCACCTTCTAACCTAAATCTATGGTGGGTTTACCACCCACCAAGCCACCTATGGCTCCTCACGTTTGGTTAACAGAAGCTCCATGGCTAGACCATGAAGGGTTGTGTCCAGACCTCTGTCGATTCGAGTTCCACGGCCATCTCCGGCCCCGTTCCGGCGAGCTATGTCCATTTCAAAGCCTGGTCTCGACTCCTTTGCTTAGATCCAAGCCTTTCTCGTCGTTTGGGTTCCTCTGAAAACCCTAGTTTTGAGGGTTTTCTGATCTCTTTAGATCTGTTCCATATACATGCTTTCCTTAAGATTTTAAACGATTTTCCTGGCTTTTCTTTCAAAAAACTACTTTCGAAACCATTTCTTTTCCGATCTAGGGTTTTTCTGAAAATATTTAAATGTTTCTCTGACTTTCTTTTTGTGTGTATTTGCCTCTATTGTGTTCTTGTATTTTCTTCTACCATGTTCTTGTATGTTTCTTCTACGGTGTTCTTGTATGCTCCTTCTACTGTATTTTCTTATACTGTGTTATTGCATGCTTTTTCTACTGTATTCTTGTGTGTTTTTCCTGCTGTATCTTCCTTTACTATGTTCTTATGTGTTTTCCACTCAGATCTGGTTATGTTTCTTCTAAAAAACATCTTAATATGCATCTCCTACTGTTCTTATCCATTTTTTCATTATGTTTCGTATTAGTTTCTTCTACTATGTTTTGAGCTCTCCTACCGTTTTTCGAATATTCCTCTTCTATCATGTTTCTCATGAGTTTCTGTTGCTGAAAGAAACGTGTTAGAAGCTTCAGCTCTTTCTTGAGACCTCTGAACCTGTTTCAATTTAATTACTTGCCCTCTCATCTTTGCACTCGATTAATGGTGGAAACCCTAGAATTTGGGGGTTCCTCCAAGTTTGGCTATGTGATTTGCCTGAACTAGGGTTTTATTTCAAGACCCCCAACTCTTTCAGACCAATTTCGAGTCTCTGAACTGAGTTGGGACTTCCTTGTTTTCATATGATTCTGACCTTTTGCTAAACTTTTTTACACTGGATTTTTCTACTGATTTTACAATGACACAAAATCTTCTTTCATGCTTGACATGTCTGTATGCTCTTTATATGTTATGAACATCTCTCTAAAATGGCTTTCGAATTAGTGATTAGTTAGACTCCCTTTTGAATAGGTCTAATTGATTTTCATTCCTTGTTTGTTGATTTTCCCTGTGACTCGACTTAAGTTAAAAACCTTTCTCAGCTTTTCTGACTTAGTTCATTCATACAAAATCTTTGACCTCTGATTTACTGGCTACTAATTGATTTTATTACCTTAATTGTACAACTGCGTATTTCAAAATTATCTACTTAAACAAAACTTCTATGTATTTACCCCTAATTGCCTACTTTGCACAAAGTGCTTATTTAATTTCTTTCCTCAAATAGTTTTTACCCGTTTGAATCTGAATTCCTTAATTAAAGGAAGTCTTGTGTGATTGATTCTTGATTGATATTCAGTTCCTTAACTATTTTCTTACCTTATTTCTTCCTGACTTTCAACACTATAAATGCACGAATCTTTAACACACAACACACACGATTGATAATCCTTCTTAACACATATTCAATCCTTCTGACTCACACTTACACAATAATATTCTCTCTTCTTGTCTACACTGTGGCTTGTTTACAAGGCCTACTATTTTTCTCTACTTGTTTCTTTGAAACTGGTATGTCCTGATTTAAGCTTCAGCATCACAACAATGTGTTTATTTATAGTTTGTGTATCTATGTCTACTTGTTGTTTTCTGTAGAGCTCAATGTTTCGATTAGCATGCTGACAGCTTTCTGTTTATTTCTGCTATGAATCCCTACTCCCTACCCCCTTATGTGTCTGAGCTATGGTTTAAGAAATGGCAATATAAGTTGTTGTCCATGAATTAAAATTGGATCCTTTGGGATCCTAGCCTCTAAACAGTGTGTTCTAACAGGCTTATGGGCATACTAGCACTCCCTATTGTTAGGCATGCCCACAGCCCGCTCCTGCCTCTTTCAACTTCCCTATCTCCCTGCACCCCTATGTGTATTTATTTGTAACTGTTTCCCTTTCCCTTTCCCCTTTTCAGCATCCTATTTCTGCATTTGCACTCTCTCTTAGTCCCGAAGTTCTTCCCCCCTCTTGTGAGCCTTGCCTTTGGACCTTGAGTTCCCTCTAAACTTTGACACTTGAGGGCTGGCCCTTCCACACTGCACTATGTCTTAATCTGGTGATACATTTGTGTGTGAGCACTGCCCTTCCACACTGCACTATGTCTTAATCTGGTGATACATTTGTGTGTGAGCACTGCCCGGAGTCCATATGAGACTCTTAGGGAACTCTGACACATCCAAATGGGAGAAAGGCTTTGGATCATGATCTCATTGGAGTTGGTTTACTTCATATTTCAGATAGGAAGTCTGAATCAGGCTCTCCTTGGTTGTACTTTTTAATTTTTGATGTATTCTTTTATTTTTCTGGGCTGTAATAATTTGTAATAAACTCTTGGGGATGGCTAGTGAAAAAGGGAGGGATAACTATGTATGCAAAGGGTAGATATCCTTCCTATAGGTACTTTCTGAATTTCTGCACTCTCATATAGATATCCTGCCTATATGTACTTTCTGAATTTCTGCACTCTCATATAGATATCCTGCCTATAGGTACTTTCTGAATTTCTGCACTCTCATATAGATATCTGCCTTATAGATACTTTCTAAATTTCCGTATTCTCATATAGATATCATGTCTGTGTGAATTCTGCATTCTTTCATATAGATACCACATCTATAATTAACTGGAAATCTGAATTCTGCATATAGAAAATACGCCTATAGTTCTTTTCTAAATCTTGCATATCCATTCCTCATTAGGCAATCATGTTTATAGGTCTTAATCAGTCAATTGCAATTAGATATCATGCTCATAGTCTTTAAACAAAAAGTTAGCACCTAGATATAATGGTTATAGGTTTTCTGCATTTTTACTACGTCCACAAAAGTGTTAAAAGATCAACAGCGCATAGAAAGCATGCCTATAGGAACTATAAATCAAGTATGAATCGCTTCACTCGCTTATAAGTCTAAAACCAGTAATAATGACGTACCACCAGTTGCAGAACTTATTATCTCTCGCTAAAACTTACCTTTCTTTAATAACTGACAACTTTTCTTAAATCAATATGTATTCAGTTCATTTCACTATTTCTGCAATCAGTAGATATCATGCCTATAGGACCCTCGTCCAACACTTAGGCAAACCATAGGGTAAAATTTATAAACTGAATTAGATTTTATTAGCTACAACCAGTAGGCAGGCCTGATTCGGGCTTCTTATCTAAACTATGTAATAAATCAGTCTACCTCAACCTTTATGTTTTAATCATACCCTAAACAGTATGTGCAAGACATGTTAAATTATGCGCTTTTCTGTCAAATGAGGTATATCTGAGCATTTTACTTGTTATGTGCTTCCCCAACTTCCTATACGTGTTTTTGTATGTCGCCTTAAAGTTTTTGCCTTTGAAACTATAAACAAGCCTAATATCCCTTCCCTTTAGGATTTGTAGTCCTAAATGCCTCAGGGACTTATAGGATTGGGGCGGGTAATAGCATGCAATAAGTAAACGAGACCATTCCGCGCTTTAATACCTTAACAGGGTGGGAAAGGGTAGATATGGATATGATGACCACGCGATAACATCACGTGTAGCCCATCACTGAGGAGTGATTACCGGATGTTATGTGGGGTGATCCATATTATTTATAAACCTAGGACCCCCTTCCCTTTGTTTCTTTCTTTCTTGCTTTTTCTCCAAATTTTTAAACTATTTCTCTAAGAATAATCAGTTTCCTTTTGGTTCTTTCTAACTTTGCTTATTTATAAACATTATGTGAAAATCCCCTCTTACTTGAAGTTTTTATGTGCCTATGTGTTATTTGCACTTAAGTCACAATAATAGTTTGGCCGGGAACCACACTAGTGGATCCTGAGGGCTGCCTAACACCTTCCCCTTGGGATAATTTAAAGCCCTTACCCAATCTCTGGTTATTCAAATCAAACCCTTCTTAGTGTCCTAATGCACTTAAATCATTAGGTGGCGACTCTTCAATTCAAACCCAATTCCCAAAAGGAATGAGTTGTCCTCCCAAATGTCATAAACCTGATTTTGCGAGAAAAAGGGGGCGCGACAGAAAGTAGTAACATTGGTATTCTTACTAACAGAATTTTAATTGAAGGTTTTGTCATCATTGAAGCATTCCAAGTAGCAGCGATGATTGAGAAGTTTTCTCCTTTGTGGAAGAAACTTCAAAAACTACTTGAAACACAAATGCAAGGAGATGTTGCTTGAAGATGTCATTTTTCGGTTGAGATTCGAAGAGGACAACAAAGCTGCTGAAAAGAGAGGTCGTGGAAACTCAACAATAATGGGAGCAAACATTGTTGAGGATACTTCTCAAAATAAGAGAAAGAGGAAGTAGGCTTCTAGACCGAAAAGCAACCCTAGCAAGAAGCGTTCAACGGAAATTGCTACAACTGTGGGGAAGCTGGGCACAAATCTACGGAGTGTTCATGACTTGTACGCTATGCTTTCTGAATGCAACCTGGTGGGAAATCCTAAAGAGTGGTGGATTGATTCTGGAGCCACTCGCCATTTTTGTGTTGTTAGGGAAGCCTTTACAACATATGCTCATGTTGGACTCGAAGAGACTCTTTCTATGTGAAATGCTGCAACCGCCAAGATTGAAGGATGTGGGAAGATCTTTCTGAAGATGACTTCTGGCAAGGTGGTGAGCAACGTCTTTCATGTTCCAAGATTAGGAAGAATTTAGTCTATGCTGGACTTCTTGTTAAGAATGGTTTTAAGTGTGTTTTTGTATCCGATAAGGTTGTAATAAATAAGAACAAAATTTTTGTAGGAAAAGGTTACCTCACTGAGGGCCTTTTCAAGCTGAATGTAATGGTTGTTGAGAATAATAATCAAATTTTAGCTTCTTCTTACTTACTTGAGTCAAATGAATTATGGCATATACGTTTGGGTCATATCAGTTATAAAACTTTGCGGAAAATGATTAACTTGGAAGTATTGCCTAAGTTTGAATGCGACAAATCAAAATGTCAAAGATGTGTGGAATCTAAGTATGTTAAACATCCTTATAAGTCAGTTGAAAGGATTCAAATCCTTTAGACTTAATTCACACATATATTTGCGACATGAAGTCAATACCATCTCGCGGTGGAAAGAAGTATTTCATAACTTTTATTGACGATAATATATCGATATTGCTATGTTTACTTACTTAATAGTAAAGATGAAGCAATAGACGCATTCAATCAATACAAAAATAAAGTTGAAATGCAACTTAACCAGAAAATCAAAATGATAAGAAGTGATAAGGGTGGTGAATATGAATCTCCTTTTGAATAAATATGTTTAGAATGTGGAATTATTCATCAAACAATGGCCCCTTACATGCCCCAATCCAATGGGATTGCTGAAAGAAAGAATCGTTTGTTGAAGGAGATGATGAACGCATTGTTGATAAGTTCTGGGTTGCCACAGAACTTTTGGGAGCAAGCCGTTCTTATGGCTAACCGGATACTAAATTGAGTACCCCATAGCAAAACACAATCCATTCCATATGAAAAATGGAAAGGAAGGAAGCCCATTGAATTATTTTAAAGTGTGGGGGTGTTTGGAAAAAGTTCAAGCTCCTAAACCCAAAAGGTAAAAATAGGATCGGAAACCGTTGATTGTGTTTTCATAGGATATGCGACCAATAGTAAAGCAAATCGATTTCTGATTCATAAATCAGAAAATCCTGACATGCATAATAATACTGTTATAGAATCAGATAATGCTGAGTTCTTTGAAAATATATATCCGTATATAAAGTAATGTGCGTCGCTTGGTGAAGGATCTAAACGACTTCAGGAAGAAACAAAAGAAAGTACATTTAATCATGAGGATCCAAGACGTAGCAAACGTCAAAGAACGTCTACTTCATTTGGACCAGATTTTGTGACTTTCTTATTGGAAAATGAGCCTCAAACATTTAAAGAAGCTATGTCTTCTTCGGAATCATTATTTTGGAAAGAGGCAGTCAATAGTAAAATAAAATCCATATTGAACAACCATACATGGGAATTGGTTGATCTTCCTCCTGGAAATAAACCTTTGGGTTCTAAATGGATCTTGAAGAGGAAAATGAAAGATGATGGCACTATTGATAAATGAGCCTCAAACTTTTAAAGAAGCTATGTCTTCTTCGGAATCATTATTTTGGAAAGAGGCAGTCAATAGTAAAATAAAATCCATATTGAACAACCATACATGGGAATTGGTTGATCTTCCTCCTGAAAATAAACCTTTGGGTTCTAAATGGATCTTGAAGAGGAAAATGAAAGATGATGGCACTATTGATAAATTTAAGGCAAGACTTGTAGTCAAAGGTATAGACGACGAAAAGGTCTTAACTACTTTGATACATACTCTCCAGTTACAAGAATTACGTCCAGACGGATGTTGGTAGCATTAGTTGCAGTGTATGGTCCTCAAATTCATCAAATGGATGTTAAGACGGCCTTCTTGAATGGACATTCGGAGGAAGAAATCTACATGGAACAACCTTAAGGGTTTCTGGTTCCAGGTAAAGAAAATAAGGTATGTAGACTTGTTAAGTCCTTTTACGGACTAAAACAAGCACCCAAACAGTGGCATGCGAAATTGGACCAGATAATGTTGTCAAATGGTTTTAATATAAATGAATGTGATAAATGTGTGTACATTAAAAATGTTCCAAATCACATAGTCATTGTTTGCCTATGTGTGGATGGTATTGCTGATAATGAGTAATGACATTGCCAATATAAATGCTACTAAGCGTATGCTAACTATCAAGTATGAAGAACTTGGGAGTTGCTGATTTAATTGCAGGGATAAAGATCCATGAGACTCCTCAAGGTCTGGCATTGTCACAATCTCATTATATTAAGACAGTACTTGAAAAATTCAAGCACTTAAGGTTTAAAGTTGCAAAGACTCTAATTGACGTGAATCTTCCATTAGCAAAGAATAAAGGCCAAAGCATATCACAGTTGGATTATGCTCGTGTGTTGGGATGGTTAATGTATATCATAAATTGTAAACGACCAGATATAGCTTGTGCTATAAGTAAATTTATTCGATACACGAGCAATCCAGGTCAATCTCATTGGATGGCAATGAAACGAGGTTTGGGATATTTAGAACATACCCAGGGCTTTGCTGTGCACTACAGTAAATATCCTGCAGTGATTGAGAGATACTGTGATGAAAATTGGATCACCGGTTCAACTGATTCTACGTCCACAAGTGGATATGTATTCACTATTGGTGGAGGAGCGGTATCTTGGAAGTCATCCAAACAAACTAGTATTGCCCGCTCTACAATGGAAGCTGAATTCATAACCTTAGATAAAGCCGGTGAAGAAGCTGAATGGCTCCAGAATTTCTTGGAAGACATTCCATTTTGGACCAAACGGTTGGCACCAATATGCATACATTGCGATAGTCAAGCGGCAATTGGAAGGGCTGGAAGCGTTATGTATAACGACAAATCTCGTCATATACGACGAAGACATAAAACCGTTAGGAAATTACTCTCTAAAGGAATTATCACAATTGACTATGTAAAGTTAAGCGATAATGTGTCGGACCCACTTACAACAGGCCTAGCTAGAGAGGTAGTTGAGAAATCATCAAGGGGAATGGGACTATGACCGAGAACAAGTCATTATGGCGGTAAGTCTACCTAGAAGACTGGAGATCCCAAGATCTAGGTTCAAGGAGATCAAACAAAGTCATTAATGACGGTTCAACATTGTCAACTAAAATTTTGGTCCATTCTCGTGACGTGACAATGTTCAGTACCAAGGATAAAGCATTAAGGCTTTTTAACAATTTTTAAATTTAATAAGGGGTATATCAAATAGTGTATCTATGGGATGACACGTTTAGGAATCACCTATATAAGTGTGAAGTGTTAGACGCTTCAAGAAGAATTTGTAAGGCCAGTTCTTTACGCACTTATGAAACCAGGCGGTATTCATGGCTGAAACGAACACAACAATGAGAACCAAAGATGGTTAATTAATCCTTGCTTGCGAATCGCACAGTTTTTCATGCATATTTCCGTGATATAGCCATTCCCCATTCATGTGAGGGATTGTTGGGTTTTTTTAAGTATATTAACGCATAAAAGAGGGTGAACGGGAAATGGAGGAAAAATAAAATATTTGAGTTTCATTTGAGATTTCCTCCTTGATGAAGGGACATTGTCCCATATTGGAAGAGGAAGAGGTTTTTATGGGTATATAAGCAATTGCTCTTCTTCTAGCTCTTAAAGAGTTGAGAAGAAGGCAAGCATCGCGCCATCGTCGTCGTCGCTCGCTTGGCTCAGCTTCGACTTCAGATTCGGATTTGGATTTGGATTTGGATTGATTAATTTTTTGGACCAAATTTATTTATTAATAGTAAATATTAATACAAATGTTATTAAATATTCATTTTAATAATATAATATTAATATTAAATACAATAATATTAATAATAAATCCATCCGTTTTCCATTTTTCCGTTTTCTGTTTTTGTAATAAAAAATTAACCACCCTCTTCAATTCTCCTGGTTTATTGTTGAGCAAATAGCCATTTATGTTATGGCATTTATGCTATGAATGTTTTTCATAAACAGCCATTCTGAAGAGTTGCACCCCTTCAGATTTCACTCTAACATTTGCTATAAATACAAGTCCATTCTCTCAGAATTTCCATACGATTTTCTGAGTTTCTCCTCCTCTTCTGCATTGTTTTAACTTCAAAGAAAGCAACAGTAAGTGTGATTTGCTACCGAACTTTGTGTTCGCTGAAACACTGGGATTTGAAGTACCACTACACCAGTGTGTAATTCGTTCTATACTGGGAGGAAATAATCCATAACCTTGGGTACTAGGAGGGGATTAAATTCCTTAAGGAAACACTATGAATTCAGTGGGCTCGGATTAACTTTTGTTTTGTTTATATTTTCTGTTTATATGTTGTTTTATCTTTTCCAGAGTTAGTTTACAAATACAGTTTACTAACAATAGCTACATTCCAGTTGTCATGAACGACTGTCACTAATAAAGAACTTGAATTAGCTACGTACTCCGTCACTAATGTTTCGCTAAATCGCTTGTGCTAACAGATTTTCTTGAAATTTGTCATTGATCCGTCGAAAAATAGGATTAGCGATTGATTTTTTTGTTTATTTGTCCGTCGTTAATTCCTATTTTTAGTAGTTTACGTTTGTTTAAATTTGGAAAGCAAATCAAAATTGAAAAAGAGAAAACATTAGCATGACGATATCAACTTTATGACAAACAACTCCAAATTATAAGTTGATCCAAAACCTTCTCAACTGCCTCTTTCCCACCTGAATTTCAAATTAGTTAGAAGCTTTCTTCTTTCTCCATCTGTCTTTAAATTCTCATCGTTTTGCCCACACACTACACATTCCATAAATATAATTCACCTTTGCCAACCCCCAACAAATCAGGTTACGTACTATAGAAAGATACAAACTATACATTCAGCCCAAAGCTTAGTTTTTTTTCTTTCTATTTTTGGATTTGCACACAGTATCGCCTTTTCTGAGGTCGCTTCCGACGTGTAGGATTAAAAAGGACATTTTTGCAAATGCCTCTTTAGTTTCTTTTTTGTTTCCTTTGCTTAAGCTTCTCGTTCCACTTCTTTCAGCTGTAACCATGATATTTGCTTATTTCTCCCTACTGATTTTCCTCTTTTTGCAATTACTAATTTCAAGTTGTGCTTCTATTGGTTCTAACTTGCCAAAATCGGATGTGGATTTATTAGAATTTCCTTTGAATTTAGAGTATATGGAAGCTGAATTTTTCTTGTGGGGTTCTTTTGGCCATGGATTGGATAGTTTTGCACCTGAACTTGCAGATGGTGGACCGTCACCTATTGGGGCTACAATTGCAAAACTCAGCCCTCTAATTAGAGATGTCATTGCTCAATTTGGATTCCAAGAAGTTGGTCATGTCAGGTAATTATCGTATCTTTTTTAAACAGATTAAAAAAAAGGAACAAATATTATTTTTAACCCGCACCAGAAACTAAGCCGAAAATGTGTATAAAATTTGTATTATATTTGTATGTTTTTTTACTATTATTTTGAAAGTGGCTATATAATGTTATTTTTCCTTTAAAAAAGTGTAATATAAAATAAGACAAAAGGTTTATTGGATTAATAAAATATTGAGAAATTTGTTTGAATCATTCACATACATTCAACTTTTTTCAAGTAAAATTCATACTCAAACATAATTTCAACCTCAAAATACTTTTATCAGTGTCAATTTCAAATATTCTTTATCCAACTCAACCAAATAGTGTCCTACTATGTTGCACAGATTCTTTAAAAATATTGTCATGCGCATGTCGAATCGTTGAAAGATACACTATTTTTGGAGGACTCAACATATACCAAGGGGTGGATTTAGGGGGCGGAAGGGGGTTCTCGAACCCCCTTTGCCGAAAGCATATCTTAGTGGTCAAGGGGTTCAAAACTTTTGTAAGGTTATTGGTTCAATTCCCAGTAGGTATAATTTTTTTTAACTTTTTTTCTTTTTGAACCCCCTTAGCGAAAATCCTGCCTCAGCCACTGCATCCACCCGACAATATTTTTAAAAGGTCCAAGCAACATAGGTGTCGAGAGACATACACCTCTTCTTCAATAGTTGATTTAGAGCTTGTTTGGTTTGGCTTAAAAAAAAAGGCTTTTCAGCTGAAAAAGGTTTTAACCCAAAATGCAATAAGTTGGGGTTGCCCACCTTATCGGTTTTGGCTTGTTTTAAGTAGTTTTTAACTTATTCAAAGCTGTTCTTTAAATTTATCAAACATGATAAAAGCTAAGAAAAGCTTAAAAGATTATTTGACAGGGTTAAAAACCAATCCAAACACCCTCTTAATTTAATATATAACGTCTATATATCCAAATTTAAAATTTCGATAAAATTGATATTGCAGGGCAATCAAGAATACAGTAGCAGGATTTCCAAGGCCACTGCTAAATCTAAGCAGAGAAGCATTTGCTACAGTTATGAACGATGCATTTGGACATAAATTTGAACCACCTTTTAATCCTTATGCTAATGACATTAATTATCTCCTTGCTTCGTATGTTATCCCTTATATTGGACTTACTGGATATGTTGGAGCCAATCCTAAACTCCACAGCCCTACTGCCAAAAGGGTAATTAAATCAAATTACTCTCTGAACTAGCACAACTTTTAAGATAATATTATTATCTTTGTTCCAATTTACATGCATGGCATGCATTATTTCAATTTTAGAAAGTTGCAAAACATTTGACCATCATTTTAAATCTATACAATTTTCAAGAATTGAAATTTTAGCTACTTGCAATGCCATTGTCTTCTTAAATCTAATTTTTCAATCATTAGTTTAATAAGTTAACTTATATATATATACTGAAAATATCATTCAAAGAATGTTTATATTATCAATTAGTTACCATTGTTGGTTAGTCATAATTATTGTAACATGCAATCTACCTTATATTGTGTGTTACCGATCGATCACCCTCTTTTATGGACAATTATTGTAGTTATCATTTAGATAACTTAATTGTATATATAAATAAGATTTGCATTGTTGCGGATAGAAGTTAAACTATTATTATAAATAGTCGGCTCAGAATCATAAGTATAATTCACTAGTTAATTTTATATCTTAAATTTTCCATCTGCATTAGCTTTGTAAATAAAGTTACCCGGTACTTATGCTGGTGAAACGTAATAAGTATATGATAGAATAGTAGAAATGCGCAAAACTAACATGAACAATATAATTGTAATAGAAATTATCTTAAACTTCATGTCTAGTCAAATATCATCTCATAAAAGAAAATGCATGCATGAAGTATTTTTATTATATTTCAAATTGATGAACTCGAATACTTCTGATACAAAAATCAAAATCTGCAGCTACTAGCAGGGCTACTGGGAGTAGAATCAGGTCAAGACGCAGTTCTGAGAGCGTTACTCTACGAGCGAGGAAGAGAGAATGTGGAACCCTACGGGATAACGGTAGCAGAGTGTACAAACCGGTTATCAGAGCTGAGAAACAAGCTAGGACACCATGGATTGAAAGATGAAGGACTCAAAGTGAAACCAATAGTAGGTGCTGAAGGGAAGATACGAGGAAATATATTAGCAGGAGATAAATACTCGCTTTCCTACGATAGAACGCCAGAGGAAATACTGCGAATAGTGTACGGAAGTGGAAATGAGAATAAACCAGGAGGATTTTACCCAAAAGGAGCAGATGGCCGAATTGCAAAATCCTTTCTTGGAGTTGGAGGGAATTAAACATTAGGAAATTAATGAAAAGTTTGTTTCCTACGTGCAGAAAAATGCATAATAAAGTGAGCGAAAGCTTAGTACTAGGAAAAAGGAGAAATTATACATGAATAAATGTGTTTTTTTGGGAGAGATGGCAGAGCTTATTGGACATTTGTGCTTAGTATTTTCTGACTTTTATGAGGAATCATGTGTATGTTTATGTTAATTCATTAGATTTCATCTTATGTATGATGATATTAACCAAAAAAGGTTTCAAATATGAAATGGGAAGATACCATGTTAGAAGGACAATGATCAATTGTCACCACCCAACATTAACCCGTCGTGATGGCGTCTATCATAGTACTAGACAAGCCAACTACTCAGACATTTCCAACATTCTAAAGATTTGAAAGATACGTATACAGTTTAATTAAATGACAATCCTTTAAAGACAGAATAGGAAGTCATAACTAAATACAAGAATATCTCCCAAAACCGGGGCGTCAACGAGTACATGAGCATTTACATATAAAGATATAGTTTGGTACACCGTCTAGGAAATACAATTGAAACTTAAAATGAAAGATAAGGGTGGAGGGTCAAGGTCTGCGAACGCCAAGCAACTACCTCGATGATCTCCAAAGGCCCAGACTCCGCAACTCAGCAACCGGCATGACCGGAAGCACCTGGATCCGCACACGGGGTTCAGGGTGTAGCGTGAGTACAACCAATTCAATAAGTAACAAATCTAACCTTTGTCCTGAAAGTAGTGACTAACTCAGCATGTACAGTTAAATATAGAAATAACAATACATAAATGTAGGCATGCTTTGAACTTCAACAGTTAAACTCAATACAAGTAAGACAAATCAATTTTGAATGATATGAGAAATATGACCTCTCTACATCTACATGCCAATGCACACGTTGTATGTGATACACCATGCTAAAATTATCGTGTACTCACATCAGAATACTCAATCACCCAGTACTGTATATGGCCAATACAGCCCAAGGAAAATCCATCCCCAAATGTAAATAATTCGGGCAAGATCTATCCCTCAATATAAATCAATTGCGCTCACTGGGGGTGTACAGACTTCGGAGGAGATCCTTCAGCCCAAGCGCTATAATAAGCCAGATCCAGGCATAAATAGATAAAGAATGCTACGGCGTGCAACCCGATCCCATAAATATCACTCACAATTACTCCCTCAGCCTCACTCAGTCATCAATCTCTCCAGCCTCTCGGTCTAACAATGTCACGAAACTAGCCCAAATGATGATATGATGTATCAATAAATAGCAACTGAGACTGATATATGATATGCAATGAATAAATATGACTGATTACGAAATTTCAATTTAATCATTAAGTCAATAGCAAGGAGCGCCCACTATGGGTCCCAACAGTACCCGCATATAGCCTAAACATGAGTCCACACATGAACCACAACTCAAGTATTCTAAAACATAGAATACAACAAGAATGTTTAGATAAAATGGCTACGTAGCGCCAGGGAATGACTAAATCACATCTTCTAAGGTGCACGCCCGTCACTTAGCATGCACGTCACCTCAACGTTTGTCACATAGTACGTAATTTGGGGTTTATACCCTCAGAACCAAGTTTAGAAGTGTTACTTATCTCAAACCGCACAAATTCCTACTCCGACAAGCCCTTGCCATGCAAAATGGCCTCTGAATGCCTTGAATTTAACCACAAGTAGTACAATACAATCAATACGAGCTAAAGGAATAAATTCCATAAACAAAATACTAAGCTCTTAATCAAAAAACAAAAAGTCAATTCAAGAGTTGGCCCTCGGGTCCACGTCTCGAAATTCGATAAAAATCACAAAATCGGAAGGCCCAATCAACCATGAGTCCAACCATACCAACTTTACCCAAATCCGACACCAAATTGTCACTCAAATCCCCAAATTAAACTCTCCAAATCCCTAGCCTCAAACTCCCAAATTCCACCACAAATACTCACAAACTAGGTAAGAAATTGAATAGGGATACAAGATTATCGAATAAAAGTGAGCACAAATGGCTTACCTCAAGAAACCCTTCAAAAATCCTCTCAAAATCGCCTTATCCCGAGCTTGAAATGTTAAAAATGGCGAAAGTCTCGGAACCCTCGTTTTTAATACACTGCCCAGGCCTTCTCGCACCTACGACCAAATATCCGCACCTGCATAACCCCTTTTGCGGAAACTCTCCGCTTCTATGGAAGTCACTTAAATACCCAAGGCCCGCACCTGTGCTCCAGGTTCCGCACCTGCGGAAGCACATCTGCGGCCCATGATCTGCATATGTGAAAACAGTCTACGCCCCTCTTCTCCGCATCTGCGGAGCCTTGCTCGCACCTGCGGGCTCACAGATGAGGATTACCCCTCATACCTGTATCCTAGCCCTGGCCAGCCCATCTCTGCACCTGCGCAACACAAACTGCACCTGCAGCCAAGACCCTCGCGGGTGCGATCACACCAGAAGTCTCCCAATTCAGCGATCTCCTAAGTCCTATTTTCAATCCGATAACTATCGAAATCAACCTGAGACCCGCGTGACCTCAACCAATTATACCAACAAGTGCTAAAATACGATACGAGCTTAGTCGAGCCCTCAAATTACACAAAGATCATGAAAAACACGAATCACACTCCAATTTAAGCCTATTGGAGCTAAGGAATTCGAACTTCTACAAACGACGCCAAAACCAATCAAATCACGTCCGATTTACCCCAAATTGTGCACACAAGATAAAAATGACACCAAGGACCTACTCCAACTGCCCGAACCCCAATCTGAGCCCTATAACCACAAAGTCCACTGTCGATCAAATTTCTAATTTTTTGACTTTTTGCCATTTCAAGCCTAATTCAACTACGGACCTCCAAATCACAACCTCGTCAAGCTTCTAAGTCCAAAATCACCCAACGGAGCTAATGGAACCATCAAAACTCCATTCTGGAGTTATTTAGTCATAAGTCAATATCTGGCTAACCTTTCTAAGCTAAGCTCCCAGCCTTGAGACTAAGTGTCTCATCTCATTCGGAAACCTCTCTAAACCTGAACCAACTACCCCAACAAGTCACTTAACAACTATAAAGCAAAAAATGAGCAGTATACGGGGGATCAGGGCAACAAGTCTAATACCAACTAGTCACGATTCGGAATTCCCACCTTCGGGATCGTGATGGCGCCTACATTTCACTTGCTAGGCAAGCTAACGTTAGAGAATTTTAAAATCAACTTCAGTACACTTTTATTAAGAATTAATTAAGCTAAATAGAAGCTATAATAGAGTTTGCAGAATATTATAAAAAACTTTAATATTTACTACCACCCGGATATGGAGTCACAATTCACGAACATCTAGGATTTAGTACAAATAAATGTTTGAAAGGAATACAACTGTTTGAGTGAAAGAAATAGTAATAAACCAAAAGATAGACGGGGGCTTCAAGGTCTGCGAACGCCGACAGATCTTCCTTTCTAAATCCCCAATTTACCAAATCCCTAATTTCTACCCAAAAACTGCTAATTCCACCATGAGAACTTTAGATTTTAGGTTGAAATCAAAGGAAAAGTAGTTAAAAAGTTGTCACGGCCCAATTCCCGAACCCGGTCGTGATGGCGCCTCTCGTGAAGACAAGGCCAGCCAACAAACCCATATCGCCTTTTCAAAAATAATTAAACATTAATAAACAGTTTTAAAAAAATAATTTAATGATATAACTAAGGGAAGCACAACCCGACACAGCCCTAATCGGGGTTTCACAAGTCACGAGCATCTATAAGAATGTAATTACATTTACAAGTCTAGAAATACACTAAACACGAATAATGAGTAACATAGAAAGAAACGGTGCTGCGAATGCTGGCAGTCACCTCGCTAAACTACTACAGCTCTGCCTCCAAACAGCCAATACCCGCTACCGGGTGAATAAATACCTGCAACTGCACACGTGGTGCAGGGAGTAAAGTGATTACTCGAACTCGGTGAGTAATAAAGGTAAATAACAACTGAGCAGTAAGAAATCACGTAAAGCAACCAATATGCTGTATAGAAGTAGGGTACAATCCTTTGAGAAAACAGTGAAGCTGTGAAATCTTTAAATCTCAGTTTAAATCTCCTTTGAAAATAGTCTTTTCAACAGTTGCAAAATAATTTCAAAACAATTGGTGCCGATCTGCACAGAAATCCGCCCCTCGGGCACAAATACCACAGTATAACAAGTAAAGACAAGTAAGTATGGAAGATGAGCACATAAAAGCTCGCCCCTCGGGAAATATCTCAAAGCAGTACCAGCCCCTCGGGCTCCCTCACAGTCACTCATATCAGCCCCTCGGGCTCACTCTCAGAAACACTCGTATCAGCCCCTCGGTCTCAGTATCAATCACTCAGCATAATAGGTACCCGCGCTCACTGTGGGTGTGCAGACTCCGGAGGGGCCCCTTACGGCCCAAGCGCTATATCAACATAAGGCCTGAAAGTCTTCTCACATCACTCATAAGTCCTGAAAGCCTCCTCACATCACTCACAGGGCCTGAAAGCCTCCTCACGTCACTCAAGCCACCTCGTGGCATATAAATGTATCTCAGGCCCTCGGCCTCATATCACTCAGCATATCCTCACATATGGCTCTCGGCCTCACTCAGTCCAAAAATCATCACAAGACCCTCGGGCATTTGTAAAACAGTAGTTCTCAGCCCAAAATATCATTTAGAAATATCATTTAAGTTTCAAATCTGTGTAAAATAGGATGAGTTTGTAAAACAGTGGATATCAACAGGACTGAGTTCGAATAATGCATCAAAACAGTGAGGAAGCAGTGATAAAAATCCCCGAAGGGTTCAGATAATTGGCATGAAGCCTAAATATGGCAATCGGCCCAAATCATGATAATAACAAATAAGTTTCAGTCAAATACGCGGTAAAATCATCAATCAGGATGGACCAAGTCACAATCCCTCATCGATGCTCTACCCCGCTCTCGCTATCCGGCATGCAAGTCACCTCAATATAGCACTACGGTGTGCATTTCGGGGTTTCAAACCCTCAGGATATCATTTACAATCATTACTCACCTCGAATCGGAAAAATCTCTAGCTCGCGATGCCTTTGCCCCTCAAATCGGCCTCCACGCGCGTCGAATATATCCAAAACCAGAACGAATACGTCACAATATGCCAATGGAACAATACCCAATAGAAAACAATCGAAAATTATTAAAAATCTCGAAATTGGCAAAACCCGAGCCCCGGGCCCACTTCTCGAAACTCAGAAATTTTTGCATCAATATGTTCCTTATCCCATCACGAGTTCATACATACCAAAAGTTCTCAAATCGGACCCCAATTGGTCCTTCAAATCCCCAAATCAAATTTCAAAATCCCAAGCCCTAGTTTCTTCCATTTTTGCTTAAGTTGCATGAATTTCTAGGTGGATTTCACAATATAATCAAGTTTTAAGACCAAGATTATTACCTCAAGTCGATTCCTCTTGAATCCCTCTTTCATTCCCTCCAAAAATCTCCAAAAACGAGCAGCCATGGGTGAAAATAGACCCAAAATCACGAACAAGGTGACTTTAAAACATTCTGCCCAGCTTCAGGATTTTCTTCTTCGCGAACACGGGCCAACTCTCGCGTTCGCGATGCACATCTTACCTTGACCAGATTTCCCTTCTACGCGATCGTGATATCGGACTCACGAACGCGATGATTTGCCTTAGCGACCCTTCGTGAACGCGAGAATACTCCTGCGAACGCATAGCACAATTCCACTTCAAATCTACTTACTCGAATCCTTCTACGCAAACGCGAATAAGAACCTGCGAACGCGATGCACTAAGATCACACCCCTTCGCGAACGCGAAGGCAAATTTCACACCCTCCTCCGCCTACTCTTCGCGAACGCGAGAACACTAATGCGAACGCGAAGAGATAAATTGCTGCAACTGCTGAGACAAATTTTCTGCAACTCTTCAACATAGAATATAACCCGATTGATCATTCGAAACTCACCCGAGGCCCCCGGGACCTCAACCAAAAGCACCAACACATCCTAAAACATCATTCAAACTTGTTCCAATCCTTAAAACACCTCAAACAACACCAAAACCATTAATTCACATCGAATTCAAGCCTAAGTTCTTCTAAAACTTCCGAAACACGCATTTGATCAAAAACCCAACCAAAACACCTCCGAATGACCTGAAATTTTGCACACACATCACAAATCACATAATGAAGCTACAGCAACTCTCGGAATTCCATTCCGACTCCCAGATCAAAATCTGACCTATCTACCGAAAATCGCCAAAATACTAACTTCGCCAATTCAAGCCTAATTCTACACCGGACTTCCAAAACCAATTCCGATCACGCTCCTAAGTCATAAATCACCCAGCGAAGCTAACCAAATCATAAAAACTCCGATCCGAGCTCGTATACAAATAAGTCAACTCTAGGTCAAACCTTTCAAATTCCAAGCTTTCAACTGAAACTGTTTTTTCAAATTCATCCCGATTCTCCTGAAAACCAAAACCAACAATCTACATCAGTCATAATACATTACACGGGGCAAATCATGCCCGGGAACTGGCGATCAAAGTGCAAAAGCTCAAAACGACCGGTCGGGTCGTTACATTCTCCCCCACTTAAACACACGTTCGTCCTCGAACGTACTCAAAGTTGTTTTAAAAGCCAACCAATAGCTAAATAACCTTACCATGCATATACCCGGGGGTAATCCCATGTCACCCTATCTCACATAGGTCCGATAACACAACATAGCTGAAATTTCACAATCTATCCTAGTCCATAAACCATAGAACCACACTTCCATATACTGCCAATGATAAATGAAACACGCAATAAACCATAACCATTTCTCAAATCATCCAGCCATAAGGTTACTTCTCCTTTGGCAAGGACCATAGCAATTTCTGAACCGAACCTCGATATTTATCCATCAAACATGCTGAAATCGAATCCGTTTGTATTCATTACAGACCCCAACGACATCATCTAATCCAACACACCACTCTGGTGACATGATACATCAATGCAGGCCTAAGCCACAACTCGCATAATTCGCGCACCGATAAGAAACGGTCTGAACATACTCAAATCATGAACATGACCCAAACGAAAGAGCTGTACCTCAAGCTCATTAGTACCATCACAACACAAAGCTGAGACCCCGTCTCACATCATAGAAATAAAACACATGAATCTACCCTGAAAGGTCATATTTCCACGTAGCCTTGCTACAATGCGCGATCCTATCCAAACACTATTACACATGAAACACCTCAAGTCACTATGCTCAAAAATCGACAGCCACGCACAACTTGATGCCTGGAACCAAAGAAAATCATTACACCCACGGTGCAACAAATAACATATGCCACGCAACCCGATAGGACATAACCGATACGCCATTCACTAAGCATCGCTCAATTACTCTTCACACTCGAATTCCACTAAGAGACCCCAATTGAACCGCACCATATGTGCCTATAATCAACAAATCCTAGCATCTCGCAACATAGAAAGGTAACTCCTAAATCTCCCCAGATCACTGATAAGCTCAATAACGGTCGAATCAATACCTCCCTCAACAATGCCATTCGGAGCCAATTAAGCCGACTCAAGATAGAACACTCACTCACAAGACCCCAAATAAGAAAGGCAATCCTTCCCAACCGTCCGCTAGGTCTTCGAAATATAAAAATCCCCAATAGGACATAATCCGGCGAACGTCACCACTCAATCCGTGGTATTTCCCGACATAGCCATCCGCGCCATCTTATCGCAATAGTCCAGAATAACACAACACGGAAACAACCAGTCCACACCCCAATATCATATCCAAAACCTAACATACCAAGCAAAGACAGATCCACTCGGGCCTCCAAATCTCGGTAGTCACTAAACAGTGCCGATACACACGATCTACAATCACAACATATCCTGAATATGAGAACTTCCGTCTCCACGTCCATACGGCACATGAATCACCATATCCTATCCCAATTTTGCCGTCCGAATATATGCCACACCTCTAATACCTAATCATTCCACGTTAGATACTCTCAAATTTCCCTGTGCCCCCAAACAAACCTAAATATCACCAGTCGATCTAAAAGAAGGTGCCGCAATACTACCGAAATGCTATCAACTTAATCACATTACCTCTTTTCTGAAACCTATCCTCTCGTAAAATCACTTCCAAATAACAATACCATTTCCTTAATCATCTGAGGCTACCCGCTGCCTAAGAGTGTTATGAACTTCCTTTCAGAACTGAACTGAAACCTCATACACGCAAATCTCGATCCTCCACAACATACCACATATACCGCACCCTCCAAGGATAACAGGAAAACTTTTATCTCCCTTCCAAGCCACAGACATCTACGCACTCAACTAGCCAAGAACTTCCATTGATCCCATCTAGAAGAAAAATCATTACACATCCCATACCTCTCATATTCGTAGAAAAAGCACAGCTCCAGCCACGGTAGAAATCAACAAGAACTCTCCCAATTTCGTTTGCACAAATTAAACTGCCAGGACTGAATCCTTCTAACTAGACCAAGCTAAGCAAGCCATCAAAGCCCATGAGCATTGTTACAAAATACCTGTAAGAACCCATTACCTCGAACACATACAAAGAATTGATCATATCCTTACCATACCGATTCGGTCTACTGTCAAACCATTCCAACTATCTGGATTTCCTTCTGATTCATTTTCAACTTGATGCTCCCTCTTGCTGTAGTACCACAATCTCTCAATCCCAGGCTCACTACACGAGACCCAAGCACAAGACCATACTGTCTAGGACCCATAAGCCGCCGAATACTCTTTCAAATATTACCAGAAATATCACGCTCCCGAATACTTTAATCTTAAGAACCTCATGCGAATCCGAATCCGTTACCTTTACTTTCCCGATACTGATACATAGAACCCCATAATTAACATAGAAATACCACAAATCTGAACCTCTTCCAATGAAAACACAGTTTCTAACCACGCATGCAACTTTAAAAATACCCGATTGTTTCCTGCAGAATCTTGAACACATTAGAACCATTCTCGAAAGTCATTCACTCTTATTCAAACTGCAAATTACCTGACCTAACGAACAGAACTACCCGTGCCTCATTGGCACTCCGATACCGCAAAATGAAATCCCCATCCTAATACACCCAAGCAACTTACTGCTCTATGCACTGAGCATTCTCTACCAACAACAACTTAAGACATACTGTGATTTCCTTACCCTATGAAGCATAATATAACCTTCGTCAACATCCTCGGTCACAATTCCCACAAGCCATAACTAATTCACCCGCACACCTCAAACTGGAACCAGCATAGCACCTAACCGTGCAATCAACTACTCACAGCAGACTCCCCCACTTGGCTCGAAGCCATAGATAAAAATACCTTCAATAACTCATAACACTTTTACCCTATTGATGCTACAACAACATAGTGAGATTAAACTCAAATCATTTATAAGTTGTGAAAACACAGATCATCCCGTACTGTAACTCTTCTGCAATTCTCGCATTCATTCCCGCAACAGTTAAGCCCACTCTCTTAAACGACCCAAAATTCCAAATTTCAACATGTACTTTTCACTTGCACATGAGATCTCCTAATATACACATAAGGATCACACCACTTCAGAACACTTCGCAGGAGATAACCCACCTGCTTCGCTTCAATATAACATTTCTGTATACCTTCCACCGCCATACACATTACACAGCCACTTAGTTTCCCTGAGTCTGAACTCATACCGCAACATGAAATCTACTTCACTCCCATCTAGGAGACACGAAAGATTCTTCACGCGCCCATAACTCGGAGCTACACATCTAATCACAATGGAAATCATACACTTAATAGTTCATCTACCATCCAGCAGACCTTCCTCGTCACTTCCAAGTCACATAGATACATCTCGCAATACTAATACACTCTTTACATAGGTACCCAGCCGTCACTTCCACTAATAAGGACAATACCGAACATATAAGTTCAAAACACTTATTCACACAATCAGCACGTCGGTGC
>NW_017670758.1:170923-173457 GCF_001879085.1 Nicotiana attenuata
CTTACCTTGACCAGATTTCCCTTCTACGCGATCGCGATACCGGACTCGCGAACGCGATGATTTGCATGAGCGACCCTTCGCGAACGCGAAAATACTCCTACGAACGCATAGCACAATTCCACTTCAATTCCACTTACTTAAATCCTTCTAGGCGAACGCGAATAAGAACCTGCGAACGCGATGCACTGAGATCACACCCCTTCGCGAACGTGATGCCTACTTCACGAACGCGAAGGCAAATTTCACACCCTCTTACGCCTACTCTTTGCGAACGCGAGAACACTAATGCGAACGTGAAGAGATAAATTGCTGCAATTGCTGAGACAAATTTTCCGCAACTCTTCAACATAGAATATAACCCGATTGATCATCCGAAACTCACCGGAGGCCCCCGGGACCTCAACCAAAAGCACCAACGCATCCTAAATGTTGGCAAAAGTTCAGTTGAAGTTTTAAAGATTGACAAATGAACTCAGGGACGGACCTGGTCCATCTTGAGAGGCATAGTTAGTCATAATCATTGCACATGGAAGGCACGTGAGGAAGATATGTATTGAAGATTACGCAACAAATATCTTCTGAATGAAATCGAAAAGGTTGCATTGAGTTCTAAGAAGGACAGTCTCCTTATGATAAGAGAACACAATCCTAAGCTAGGATAAGGATGGGAGTTTGTATTGGTTAAGGACTCAAATCGACTACGGATAAGCATTGGAGTCTCGATCAAACTCTAACTGCTAATCCATTAAATAACCAAGTTGTTCTCTTTTACAAAATGCACATAAGGAAAAGTTAAGCATATTTGAGAGCAAAAAGATCAAGTCTGATTTGCAAGCAACATATGCGAGATACAAGTGTGCACGTCTGAAGCTACATGAACTAAGATAGAAGAACCAGTTTCATCATTGTGTTTATTCTAAGTCTAGTTCAATTGTAGTAGGTTTTCATATTGTACCTTTAAGCTTTCTTAGAAGCAATTGTATTAGGTACTCTGAGTATTCAAGTTAGAGTTAACTTGAAAGTGTCGCAACAGTTGAGGCTGTGTGCTACACTGGGATTAGAGTTAATCCTTAGGTTTACAAAGAGTTTGTAAATGCAGTTTTTGGCTCAGTGATTTTAGTGGAGTTTGGGAAAATCCTACTGAGTAGTAGGTCGTGGTTTTTTCACCTTTTGAGCTAGGTGTTTTCCACGTATAAATCTCTGTGCACTTTACTTTCAGTATTTATTATTCCGCAAATTGCTGTAGTTAGAACACTTAGAAGAACCAGGTTCTTCTAACACGAAAATTAGGTACCACACAAATCACCCCCCCTGTTGTGTGGTATTGACGTTTATATCATCAATTGGTATCAGAGCGGGTGATCCTTGAAGAGGTTAACACCTTAGGAAAAGATCAACATGAGTGCACCACCTGGGAACTGGGAAGGGCAATCCACTGCCAGGCCTCCTCTCTTCAATGGCCTCTACTATTCCTGGTGGAAAAACAGAATGAGGGACCATATAATGGGCGAAGACTATGAGCTTTGGGATATCATCACTGATGGTCCTTTAGCCACAACCAAGAAAAATGCTGAAGGAGTGGATGTTCCAAAGACAAGAGTAGATTGTACTGCTGAAGATCTAAGGAAATGGGAGAAAAATGCAAAAGCCAAGAAATGGTTAGTGTGTGGACATGGTCCTGATGAGTACAGCAGGATTCAAGGTTGTACTACTGCCAAGGAGATTTGGGACACTTTACAAGTGGCTCATGAAGGAACACCTCAGGTGAAGAGGTCAAGAGGAACACTGATGTATTCTCAATATGAGAATTTTACTATGAAGGATGGAGAAACTATCCAAGAAATGTATACCAGGTTCACTACACTGACAAATGAACTTGAGTCTCTTGGAAGGATTATCCTGGAAGAAGACAAGGTGGAGAAGATTCTAACTGGAGTTCTGCCAATCTCCTGGGAAAGCAAAATCACTGCCATTCAGGAATCCAAGAACATTGCTACTTTAAAGTTGGATGAACTGATTGGAAATCTCACTGCCTATGAATTGAGAAGGCAAACAATGAAGATGGATGCTCCAAAGAAAGAAAGAAGTCTGGCTCTCAGAATTTCAGAAGGATCAGATCTTGAAGATGATGAAATGGCTATGATAACCAGAGATTTCAAGAATATCTTATGAGAGGAAAGGGTGCTTCAAAAGGAACAACATTCAGCAAACCTAGGGCTCCTGAGAAACAAACCAATGAGGGGTGTTACAAGTGTGGGAAGACTGATCACCACATCAGAAACTGCCCTCAATGGGAGATTGAATGGAAGAAAGAAAGAGCAGAAAGAAGAAACAGGAAGAAGGAACAGGTTCAACCAAAAAGGAACAAGGGATCAACTAAAGCTATGGTTGCTGCATGGGGAGAAACATCAGATGAGGACTCAGAAAATGAAGCTGAAGATGAGCAAGCTCTTATGGCCATCGGAGAATCAGAAGATGAACAGGAGGTAAGTATTCTACACCTTAAAGAAAAGATTAAGTTCTTGTCTAAAGAA
>NW_017670758.1:173988-183621 GCF_001879085.1 Nicotiana attenuata
CTACAAATTATAATTGCAACTGAATTAGACTAAGAGTAAATTGCCACAAGTTGTATCTAATGGTTTAACAGGCACTAGGGTAGTGACCTTCACCTAGGTGGCCAATTGACGGGTAATTGCATCCACGATTGACATGATTGGGGAAATATGTTATAACCATTGCTCGATACTACCCACTCTACACCTCACGGTAGAAAGAGTGGTTTTGCCCAATTGACTCTCTCGAGACCAATTGGGTATGCATATTTGCCCAAGCAACTAGGGTTCAAGTCGGGTATTTACTCTCTCGAGGTTTAACCCTTTAATTGGGACTATCAAATCTCTTGAGTCCATCCCAATTCCTTGTTGAGTCAATTTTGGAGACTTAGGCTCTCTTTCTCAAGAAGATCCTAGATCAACTTAGCACAAAATAGTATTTGCAACCACTAATTCATAAATTAAACCATAAAATTGAACCAAATAACAAACACCCATAATCAATCTAACCTTAAATCACAACATCCATCAATTACCCACACTAGGGTTGAGCCACAACCGTAGCTAATGGGTTTAGCTACTCATGCTTGAAGATAAAATAAGAGAAATAGATGAAGAGAAAGACTTAATATTAAATTACTGAAGTAAATATAATGATTCAATTGCTAAAACTACGTTAAAGTGCCCAAAATGGCTTCTCACGAGCCCAACTACTGTTCTGTAATATCTGATACCCTAAAAATGGAAAAATGTTCTATTTATACTAAGCTGGAAAAACTGGACAAAAATGCCCCTGTAGGGTCAGTGCGGACCGCACAAAATGGTGTGCGGCCGCACTAGGCTCTTGAGTCTGAAAAATCAACTCTCTAAACCCAGGCTCCGCGGACCGCACAGAATGGACTGTGGTCGCGGAGGCATCCAGCTCGATCTGCACAAACACGACCGCTGGACCGCACAGGCTTGATCCTTAGCACTTAGGATCTCTCTGAAGTTTGCTTCCGCGGACCGCACAAAATGATAGTGCCGCCGCGGTGCCTCAGTGCGGACCGTACAAAACCTTTTGCGGCCGCACTGCCTTGATGCCTGAAAATCTAACTCTCTGAATCTCCCTAGTGCGGACCGCACAAAGTGTAATGCGGCCGCACTAGGTCTGTTTCTCCTGAGTTTTGTCTTGTCTTTGGTACTTGTGCATGTTTCACTCCTTTTGAGCCGATCTTTGACATCTCGTCACTTTGTTGCTCAAACCTGCAATCAAGCACAACTTATGAGCCTTTCGGGACTATTTTATAAGAATTTATACTCAAAGTGTAAGCAAGAAGGAGCATGAAACACGTCAAAATCCCTAGTTATCATGATTCTATCCCCTTGGATCAGGAATACTATCATACCCAAGAATCAGACGATGAACACAAAAACCCTGCGGTGAATCCAACCCAAGGAAGTGATGGAGAATTCGTCATGAAAAATACGATAAGATCTGCTGTGACCGTATCGTTCATAGAGGAAGTCAAAGGGTATGTAAGACTTCTTCAGGCACTCCAAGTCCTCATTCTTTCTTAGACCCATCATCTTCAGAAACCCCCTAGGAGTGCGATTTTCTGGCACCAATAAACCCGGACTATCCCAAGGTAGCCCAGCGAATCCCCCTATTTCTTCCAAGAGAGGGGTCATTTCTATGTTTCCAAAGAGAAACACAACTCTTTCTTTTTCCCAGAACATTGTGGCTGCTTCGATCAACATGTTGTTCGGTTGGAGGTCCAATAGAGAAGGCAAACTTCCCAAGACCCTTTTCACATGATTTTTATGACTTGATGGAAGTTCCTCCCACAAATCTAGCAGCAGTGGTGGTATGTTATGGACCATGCCGAACCTGGGGACTTCGTGCCTCATTTTCTGCAAAACAAATATGGCTAGGCCCTTTCCCCCTCCAGATTCGACTATTTATACATCAATGATTAGCATATTGGCACTTATTTCTCCAAAATTAATGCACAAAATCGTGGTTGCATCCGTTGGGATTATGGAAACCCCGGTGGACTTTTGGACGATGCTTGTCTTAAAGGGTTATTATGTGGACAACATATTAACCCGACTAGGTTTGACCATGATGCATGTACAATTAATCAGAGTAACGTTTCTATAGAGGTCTAGATTGGTACCCTCAAGTGGACAACTTGAGGGGGAAAGGCACGGAACCATCGACTGCACCGCTGATCGACTAGTTTTACTGCAAATACGCCATGCTGTCGCGCCCCCTTTTTCCTCGCGGAGTCTGGGTTTCGACATTTGGGACAACTCCTTTCCTTTTGGGATTTGGTAGTGGATTTGAAGAGTCGCCACCTAACGGATTAAGGTGCGTTAGGGCACCTAGAACAATTAACTCATGAAACCAGTTTACGTCACCAGAGATTGGGTAAGGGCTCGAAATTACCTTGAGGGGAAGGTGTTAGGCACCCGTCGAGGTCCACAATGGTGGGTCCCGGTCAAACTCAATTAAGCGAATTAGTCTTAAAGAGGCATAAAACAGTTTAGACAAACATCATTTCAAAACACGAATAAAAAGGGTCCTAGGTTTTTTTAGCCTATAGGATCATTTCCATGCAATACTTGGTAACTTTACCCAAATTGGGGTGTTACGCATAGCATTAGCGCACAGGTCATCATCTCCTTTACTACCCCATTACTATCTTTTAGTTGTTACCTAAGAGTTCTAGCAACTTCTAATGCATACCTTATGCGTGCACTACCCGTCCCTTACCTATAGTCCTGGAGGTATTTCGGACTTCTATTTTGGATGGATCTAGACTCACCTACGTTGCTTAAAATGAGAAAACTAAGCGACAAACAAAATTCATATAGGACTATCACATAAGAAGCAAATAAAGGCTCATGTTGACCTACACAAGTAGCCAACCAATGCACGCGATTCAAACAAACAAACTTTTTATATTTTAGGATCCTATAGACAAGATATCTAGATGAGCATGAATAGAATATACAACAGCTTTATTAAAACGAGCAATGGGACCTACGGGCTTGCCTACCGATTTGATTACGCTCAGAATCTGGGCATGTTTCAAGCAGCATGAGAACACAGTTTTTGGCCCAGAATTCTTAATAAACCTACAGGTTTGCCTACTGATAACCAGAACAGAATGATACCTAAAAGTTGATTAAAGCCCCTATAACATGATTTCTAAGCGAATTACTGATTTTTAACTCATAAAAACAGATTTTTATCTCCTTACAACCTATAGGCATGCTTTCTAATTTGCAGAATTAATTAGCTCCTATAGACATGATTTCTAGGTGTCGAAACTAATTGCTTTTGTTCCTATAGGCATGGTATCTAAATTGAAACTGATTTTACCTCCTATAGGCATGCTATCTAACTGATTGAGTTAAAACCCTATAGGCATGATATCTAACTGATTGAGTTAAAAACCCTATTGGCATGATATCTATGAACCAGATATAGGCAGAAATCATACAGATTACTAGAAAATCAAACACAGAAATCCTATAGGCATAGTCACTAATGCACATTTAATTGAAACATGTGTAAATCCTATATGCATGATTGGTAATGGCGGAATTAACGAAAGACCTAGAGGCAGTATTTCTAATAGGCCAAGAATGTGAAAATATAGAGTCGTAAACAGAATAATCCTATAGGCGTGATCTCTAAGCAAGTAATGACATTCACATAATTAAACCAAGGAACCTATAGGTAAGATTTCTACCCGAGTTTAAAGATATAAGAAAAACCCCCCCTTTGATTTTACTAGTAAGTCCCCAAATCTGTTTATTACAAAGATTATTACAGCCCAAAATGAATAAATTATAACAGTATCCATTACACTATAGGGAGCCTTAGCAGGCCCAATATAAACCTGGGAGCCAGGCCTTCAAACCCAACAGCTCTGAAACAGTAGCAGGGATCCACAACACCTTAAACCAGGCTTCCAGTGTGTCAAAGCTCCCAAAGAGCCTCAAGGACCCCGGGCAATGCTCACACTAGAACCACACTTTCAACACAGAATTCAGAAGAGATTGGAAAACCAGCCCCAATGTATCAGAGTTCCAAGGAGTCTCATGGACCCTAGGCAGTACTCACACTGGGGGTGGTAAGAACCTAGATAACTAAGAGTAGAAGTTTGAAATCCAGTATGTAGAGGGTAGGGGGAACATGTTTAGAAGACAACTAATTTTCAAAAGGATAAGGGTAAGGAGACAGATTCAGAAACTAGTGCATACAGGATAGTAACAGAACTGCACACACAGACTCATGTTCAGCATATAATTCAACTAAGTTGACATTGGTTCAGACTAGATACTCATACTAGCACTTAAAGTGATCACAAAAGCTAACATACAGGATTAGCCACAGCTTGCTTGCAGTATCTAACAAATGCTCAGAACAGGAAGCATACAGCTGAATTGGGCAGGGTTCCACATTATAGCTTAGTTTAGTATTGTCAATAAGTGGAATCACATAGTCAAATAACAAACAGAATCATGCTAAAATTTTAAACTAATAAGCACATACGGTTGAATAGAATAACAGAGACTAAAGCATGCCAGTTGAGAAAGCAGTAACAGAAAACATGCCGGGGTTGAAATAAACTATAAGACAGATAACAGGAACTGAAACATGCCAATTAAGAAAAGAGTAAACAGGAATCATAGATCACACAGAAACATACTGAGGCTTGAAATAAGCTAAGCAAATAAGCACATGGAAAAGAATAGAATAACCGGGGTTAACACATACCAGTGAGGAAGAAAGTAAACAGGAATGTAATGGTAGTTTGGATCCAAAGAGTTCAGCCTTGGCTTCCAGCCGGCTAAACAATGTAGAGATCAGAGTAGTTGCACACAGAAAGAACTCAAACCCTTTGAGGAAAAGCAGAGAGCTATTGAGTTGTAAAGTGAGGAAATTGTAAGGGTGCGTAAGGGTGAGTGTAAGTCTGTGAGCATGTGTGAGCTTGTGTGTCTCAGCGTGTATGTGTCTAAGTCTGTGTCTTTTGAAAATTAGAACAATGAAGGGTTTTATAGCATATAGTAGAGTAAAACCAAATAAGGTAGGAGAATCAATGGTACACAAATAAGGCAAGGAGATCAGTTAATCAGTCAATTAGGGCTAACAGGAATCAATTAATTGGCAGAATCACGAAAGTATCACTTAAATTAACATGGAATCAATCAGCAGTAAAGATTGAGGTCTAAATAAGGTAATTAGTAAGTCCAGAGATCAATTAAAAGTCAGAACACAAAATCAGGCTAGTAGCACGGATAATTAATCACATAAATAAGGTAAAAATATGGTAAAATCTTAATAAGGAAATGCGGGTACTAAATTCAAACCTTAATTTGGGTAACAAAATCAATTAACACTTAATTGACAGAATTACAGGTAAACGGGCAAACAGTAAGATAAACAGTCAAATAATCAAAACCCTAAGAAATACAAAGACATATACATGGAGCTTGATTAAATCAAGTAAAAATCAGTCGTAAAGCAAATAAGAAAGTCAGAGATGAAAACATTTGCAGAAATCCATCAGAAATCAAAACCCTAGCTTTAGGGTAAACGAAATCAGTCAATAATAATAGTAAGAACAGAAAATCTTAAGGGAGAAATACCAAACAAGCACAAAATCGTTTTAGATCTAAAGAGATCTAAATGAATTCAATCAGAAAGTAGCTAGGTGCATAAAAAATAGACAGAAGAGAATCAAATCTGGTTTGAACCAGAGGTTTGAAACCCCAAAAATACGAAGATACTCGTACTCACAGGTATCGGAGTGAACATAGACGGAATAATCGAGAAAGGAGAGACTTTGAACCAGATTTGGTTCGAGTCTCTTGAGATTTACATCAAGCAGTGTAGAAATCGTATAACCAGTAGAGATAGGAGGCCAAATAAGGCCCAAGATCGAAGAGAAACCCCATGGATTGAAGGGGTTCAGATGACGGCAGGCTAGGGATAGGGGAAGGTTGAGAGAGAAGAGAGGAGGAAGGGATTTAGGGCGGCGGATTTTCAGAAATGAGGTAGGGTTTGGGGGGTTGGTGTAATAAAAATGGAAGGTGGATCCTGGACCGTTGATCTTCTGAGATCAACGGCTAGGATCAGTTTTAGGCCGGGGCGGGACTAGACGGGTTATGGGTTAATTTAATTGGGTTGGGATGGTAATTTGGGCCAGGTCCGAAAAGAAATCAAATTAAAAAGAGGCTAAATGTTAAATACACAATTATTTTGATAAAATAATTTGTAAAAATAGCTAATAAATGATAAAAAATGTTATTTATGCATAGAAATGATTTAAAATAATTAATTAATATTATAAAAATATAAACGGTCATTTTCCATGTAAATAATGTAATTATGCATATAAGGGCTATTATTGCAAAGTTATTGCAATTATAACCTAAAGATATAAATATATTTATGCATAAAATGATTATAACTTAATATAAATATAAATGATAAAAATCAAGTAATAAATCATTATAAAAATTTTTGTGATGCAATTAGTAATTATTTAGATAACAAAGCGCTGGAATAAATTACTTAAAGCCCTTTTTTAATAATTACAGAAAATTATGGAAAAACACTGGTTGATGTTTATGCACTATTTTGAAAGTATATAGGCATTTAAAAATGTATGAGAGAAAAATTGGGTATCAACATATCCAACATTTGGTCAAGAAAGGGCAATGGAAAATGATCTTTGCCGGTCACTTTATTCAGCTTCTGGTAGTCCATGCATACCCTCCATACGGTGACAGTCCTAGTGAGGATCAACTCATTTTGCTCATTTGTGACCACAGTCATACCACCCTTCTTCGGTACACATTGTACCAGTGAAGTCCAAGAACTATCCGAGATGGGGTACACAACCCCTGCATCTAGCCACCTTGTATCACCTCCCTTCCTTGTACGGAACCTCCTTCGTCGATAGACCTCCGTTCTAACCTAGAGAGATATTTGCTCAAGAGCTTCACCAAGGCACATTTATCGACAAAGCTTTTTCATCATCTCAATAAACTTCTTGAATTGGTTTTTCCATTCTTTTGCTTCGCAAGTCTTTAAGGGTAAGGCGGAGGAGGCCTTGGCAAAGGAAGCCTTAGCCTTGGGCCTAAACCCGTTTCCGGTATGTTATCACTTGTTCCCTAGACGGGTTCACATCATTTTGATTCTCCACCTCATTGTCATGAATATCAATTCACTTTTCAGCATTCAATTCTCTTGAATCACGTTGCTCATCACATATTGGAAAACATCATCATTTTGGCACTTCAACCTCATTACTCACAACTTCCTTTTGGCTTGGAGGTATTAACTTCACACCTCTACGTCCTTGTGATCACCGCGCATTGCATGTCCGATATTGGTTCCCACCCTTCGGGTTACTAACCCGTTGTTACTAGGGCAGCGCCCACCTTAGGGGGAGTGTTCAAAGATTGCGAAATCTGGCCAAGTTGAACCTCCAGGTTTCGGATAGAAGTATTATGGGATGCCAACTAGGCATCAGAGTCGGGCGTTCTTCTTCATCATTTGCTCAAACATCACTCAATCCTTCCATTCATTGTTTGACGAGCTAGGACCTTGAGATGGAATAGAGGCGGGTTGTTTGGTTGTTGATACATCGGAGGTCTTTGAAAGCCCGGCCCCCGATTCCCTTGATTACCGTTATTCCAACCCCCTTGGATGTTATTTCCTCCCCAGTTGCCCTGGTTGCCCCAATTCTGATTGTTGTTCCCTAGTTGTTTTGGTTGTTGTTGTTACCGCTGTTCTAATTTCCTTGTTGGTTTTGATTCCCACAATTTCCTTGGGATCTTCACTGTTGTTGTTGATTCGGAGCATTGCCCGGTTGTCCTTGGTAGTTGTTCACATACTGAACTTCTTCATTTTGATCATCATACCCATCATCTTGGTTGAAACCACTACTACCTTGCTCATATTGATCCGGATTTCCTTGACTTGGTTGACCTCTTTGTCGCCTCTTATTGACTAACATATTTACCCCTTCCATGGCGTTCACTTGTCTTGGCACTTGAACTTGCTGCAATTGAGGTTTGGCCAACTGGTTCATTGTTGTAGTCAACTCTGCTATTGCTTGGCCGTGGTCATGGAGCTCTTTGTGCAGGTGAATGACAGTGGGATCACCTTGTGGCACATTAGCTCAACTTTGCCACGCGAGGAAGTATCTGCCATCTCATCAGGTATCTCACACGCCTCAGCATAAGGTGTGTTCATAAAGTTTCCCCCTGCTAGCTGGTTCACTACACACTGATTGGTCATGTTGATGCCACGGTAAAATGTTTGCTGGACCATTGCTTCGGTCATGTCATTGTTCGGACATTCTTTCACCATCGTCCGATACCTTTCCCAGATCTCATGAAGTGGTTCATTAGGTTCCTGTTTGAAGGCCAGGATCTCATCTCTCAATGTCGCCATATGCCCCGGCGAGAAAAACTTGGCTATAAACTTGTCGGCCAACTCATCTCACGTAGTAATGGAATGGTTGGGAAGTCTTTCGAGCCAGTCCAAAGCTTTCCCTCTAAGTGGAAAAGGGATCAATCTTAGTCTCAATGCATCCTCTGACACATTTGTCTGTTTGCTTCCCCAGTAGGTATCCACAAAACCCTTGAGATGTTTATATGCATTCTGATGGGGAGCACCTGTGAAGTACCCTCTTTGCTCCAATAAAGTCAACATAACATTTGTAATCTGGAAATTTCCCGCCCGGATCCTGGGTGGGACAATTGCACTTGCATAACCTTCATTTGGAAGCACCCAATGAGCTATTCGCAAAGGAGCTGGGGGAGGGTCTGGAATGTTGTCATTGGCCTGGGGGCCTCTTCTTTGAGCTTGAGGTACTAGAGGCACCTCATCTTCCGCATTATCATCTAAATCCTCCCCCAGGAGAACATTTCCAATAGGATCATTATTCGTCATGTTTTACCTGAATCACTTAACTCACACAAGTTAGTAAAATAGAAGGAAAGAAAAACAAGACACACAACTAGTCAGATAGATAGCCAAAACCGTTTAGCTCCCCGGCAACGGCGCCAAAAAGTGATCGGCTCCAACCCTATAGCACTATAAAATGGCAAAAAGTGGTCGATGCAGCTTTTACCCGAAAGGTCGGGATCGATATCTACAAGGACCTAATATTGGTTGGGAGTTGGGTTTCTATCCAATCTAGCTATGCGTATTGCTCTTAATTGCACTTCTAACCATGTTTGGATTTGTTTCTATTCTACTTTTAATGCTACTGATTGCTGAAAGTAATCTAAGTCCAATGTTTTTGTAGGGTTTTTCTCAATTGATAAAAATAACTAGGGAAGTGACTTACACCTAGTTGAGTATCTAATGGGGCCTAGAATTTAGGACAGACTTGTTATATTTGGGATCATGATATAACCTTTGCACATAATTACTCACTTTATACCTCTCGGTAGTTAGAGTGACTTTGCCCTAATTGGCTTTATCAAGCCCAATTAGGTGTTCAAACAATGCAAGCAAAATTGGCTCAAGTCGGGTATTACTATCTCTAGGTTTAACCCTTTAATTGGGGCTATCAATCTCTTGAATGCACCCCCAATTCCTTGTTAGCCTGAATTTCCTAGACTTAGTCTCTCTTTCTC
>NW_017670758.1:184522-295388 GCF_001879085.1 Nicotiana attenuata
AAGAAGAGTCTAAGTCATAAAGGCACGAATCAGTGTTTGCAACCATCAATTCAAAAATTAAAGCATGAATCAAGATTAATATCATTAACCCATAAACAATTAAGCCCTAAAATTGAAGACCCATTAAATACCCACACTAGGGTTGGGTCACAACCCTAGCTAATGGGTTTAGCTACTCATAATCAAGGTAGAAATCAAAGATAGAGATGAAATATAAGCCATAAAAGTTAATTATAGGAATAAAATTTAATATTAATAGCTAAAGCTGCTCTAAAATTACTCTAAGTAGTAAAATACGGTTGTTCACGAGTTCCTCAGATAAAAGATACCATAAAAATGTGAAAATAACTATTTATACACAACTGAAATTACTAGACAAAAATACTCCTACGGAGGTTCCGCTGTCAGTGAAATAACGAGCGCTTCAGTGTAAGGACTTCCGCGGCCGCGCAAAACAAACACGGACCGCGTTTCTTCACTTTTGTGCTTGGTTTGGACTTGATTTCACGGACAGCGTAAAAGTTACCGCCTCAGCGTTAGCCTCAATCACGACCGCACAATTTGGACGCGGAACACGCTCCTCAGTTAGGCTCACTTTGCAGGGTCTCTAAACCTTGATTCACCGCTCTCAGTGAAATAACCACCGCAGCCTCATCAGGTATTCCGTGACCGCACTTTTTCATCGTGCCCAGCGGTCTCTGTTGCACCCAAAAGACCTTCTCTGAACCTCAATTCCGCGGACCGCGTAATTGTGGCCACTTCAGCGGTGTATCTTCCGCGGCTGCTCTTTTCCTTTGCGGTCAGCGCTTTTATCTCAGCTTTGAACTTGTGCAATTTTAAATTCTTCATGAGTTGTGTCACGACCCAAATCAGAGGGCCACGACGGGCACCCGGTGCCTACTCAACCGAGCGCCACTTACCTTATCATATATATAAACAAAACTACGATATAGTAGTTCTGATTACATCATTCTCGTGGCATTAACTGCCCAACTGATCAGTGGTAACTGCCGGACCGACCGTCGCACGGTGGTAAATGTATGACTGCCCGACCGGCTGTAGCTCGTTGGTAAATATGTAACTGCCCAACCGGCCGTAGCTCGGTGTAAATGCATGAATTCCCGACCGGCCATATCTCGGTGGTAAATAAATATGCATGACTGCCCAACCGGTGGTAAATAATGATACATAACTGCCCAACCAGGGGTAACTGCCTGACCGACCGTAGCACGGTGGTAGATGCATCAAGATGCATGTACATGTATCACTAGATATGTAACTAGGTACATACTTAGACATGCTTGAATATCACCTTACGGGAATGAATGAAAGTAATTCCAACTCAAACCTTTTCAACTTCTATGCCACCGCAAACACACTATTCTATGCATTCTTATGTATCTACAAAATGCTCACTTCAGGTAATTCATTATTTGTGCAGATGCTAAATTCACCCTCTCCTAGGACAATTTTGTTTGGTGACATAATTGCATAGTTATCTCTTAACTGCTTTCTTAATATTAAATTTCAAAACTGCTGCTTTTCTATTTCATGTATTAATAGGATATATACAACAATCGTTCCACTGTGTCACACTACCACTGACTTATATACCTTCCCACCCCTACTGAGAAATAGAACTGAGTAATCCTACATCAAATGGCCGAGAAACTTTGCACCACTAATCTTGAATAACTTGGACCGCCCCATCCAAGCGAAAGTTTTGCACTCAGATGAAAGGAAAATACATATTAACATCCTTTGGCTAAGAGTAAAATCACTTATGGAATAGCATTACGTTTACGTACCGTTACTTGGATCATGCCAAAAGAAAGAAGGATTAGCCTTAACATACCTGGAGTAGGGAAAACTCCGTCTAATATTCTTGGAGAAGATTGCACCGTACTCCTTTAGAACCGCAAAATTTTACTTTGCTACGATTCTAACAATTCTCATTGGAATTGTTTTGATGCAAGAATTTTCGTTCGAGCCTGGATCGAATTTAGCTACTGTTCTTGAAGTATTTTTAATCTAGGAAGAATGATATGGAAATGAAAATGGACGTTCTGATTCTTTTTCCAAAATTAAAATGGAAACAAGACTTATTAGTAAGTCTTTCTTTATTAAATTCCTACTAAACTTAGAAGATAGCCACCTAATGATAAGATGAGTAAGAGTCATCCTCTTTGTTTTGGTGGCCTTTTGCCACGTTTTGGTAGGGGAGGGGGGGGGGGGGAATTAATCTTATCTCATATTTTAATAATTAACTAGGTAATGTCCCGTTACCCGATAATTAATCAATTACCCGCATAATTAAAAATTTTCTCAACTTACTTAAAATTCTACTTATTTTGATACACTTTATACATCATACTAACATGGTCATATGGTACCTTGTATGGTACTAGTCCATAAATATCGAGGTTTATCGCTCGGCCCGTAGTTTATCCCAAATCGACAACCTTCAACGAAACTCATCTTCTTTTATTTGCTTGCCTTCTTTCCTTCACGAATTTACTCACCACGTGTTTGAAAGAGCCTAATGCTTATAATCTCAAGAAAATCTCATCCCCGAGTCTACGTCCATTAACTGAAGACGAAACTTTAACGTATAAAAACGCGAGATGTAAGATCCTTCCCCCCTTAGAAACATTCGTCCTCGAATGTTTAAACTTGCAAGATGTACATACATATCCATCCTTGATAAATGCATATATCTTCCCGGGCTAAACTCCAATGAAACAAATATCAGGCTCTCACGGACTACTTCCTAATCCATTCGTCACCTATGATTCTGTTAATTTATCTTCTAGGCGCTGACACCTATTAGTTGTAATCTTAATAACCGGGTTCATGCTTTGCTTTCAAGCTAGCCTTGGTTTCCCTTAACCCTTCAGACGTAATGCCAACTTACTCTTATATTAATCATATTAACTGGACAATTTGCGTTAATAAGATCGAACATTACCAATAGTCACAATACGTGACACATCATCCGGTGTAGCCTCTGGGTCCTGACGACCTGCCAAAGCATATATGGTTCTAACTACCGCCGGAGCTAGATGCTTCACCCCTGCCTCTACCTCTACCAGCTGATGCCTGAGGGCCTCGCTCTTGAGGGCGTACTGAAGAGGAGGAGACTGTTATAGATCTGGTGGGCTGAACTATCCTGCTTCTGTCATTCAGAGGACAATCCCTCATGTAATGACTAGGGTCTCCATAGGTATAACATACATTAGATCCCTGACAACATTGTCTAGAATGAGCTCTACCGCGTTGACTGCACCGCTGAGGAGGCTCCCTCATCTGCGCTGAATCCCTCCGATTGTGAAAACCCGAAATTCTCGAGCGCTGACCTGATTCAGAATAGACAGATCCCTCATAATACGGCTTCTGCAACTGTCGGACACTTTCAATAGGATATGGTGACATAGGATCGCTCGAAAAATCCTCAGGTCACCTAGCAGGCCTGGCCTTCTTGCGCTGACCCTCATCACGATTCTCGTATTGCTATTGTTTTCGATCCTCCAAATTCTGAGCATAAGCCTGGATGTGGGAAATATCCATACCATCGAGCAGAGCGGCCGTGGAGCATTAATTAATCAGGTGCGTGCCATGTCCTACCACAAACCGATGCACTTGGTAACTCATTTCAGCCACAATCGAGGGGGCATACCTCACCTAGGAATCAAACTGGAGACTATACTCCCGCAAACTCATATTCCCCAGTTTAAGAGCCAAGAACCTGTCTACCCTTGCCTGACGAATCTCTGCCGGCAAGTAATGACGCAAGAAAGCCCCTGAGAACTCTTCCCATACTGTTGGAGATGCATTTGTCCCTCTAGACAATTCCTAAGTTTCATACCACTGAACCGCAACATCCCGCAATCGGTAAGAGGCCAAATCTACTGACTAAGTGTCTGATGTATGCGTCACCCTCAAAGTCCTCTGCATCCTATCAATAAAGTTCTGTGGGTCCTCATCCTTGTTGGATCTAGTGAACACTGGAGGGTCCAGGTTGATAAAGTCTCGAACTCTCGCGCTAATAGCCCTATCAACGTAACCAACACCTATACCTACCTGGCGCTGAGCCTGAGTGGCTACCAACCCAGTAAACAACCGTACTGCACTCCGCATATCCATATCCTCATCATGAGCAACAGGTGGAGGTACTTGGTTCCCCCCCATCTTCTCGGGTGCTGGCAAAATTGGAGAACTATGCGATGGTGTCACACTTCCCCTCAGGGTCTCACTCTGACCCTCACTAGACATTGGTGCTCTACTCATGCCCTCATTTGCCATTGCTTTACCCTTCTGACTAGCTGTAGCTTTCCTGGTCACCGGCATCGCTGTATAAATAAAACAAGTCAAAAGTCAGGCTTTATTCCCTACGACTCTGCTCTATTGCACGATCTAATATCAAGAAGGAAGGGTAACCGGTCCCTAAATGCCTTGTAGTTTCCTGTTTATACAACGTGGTGCACAACACATTAATAAACAAGACTCTACCAAACACGGCTTGCAGACAACCCTAGGACAGAACTGCTCTGATACCACTTTGTCACGACCCAAATCAGAGGGCCACGACGGGCACCCAGTGCCTACTCAACCGACAGCCACGTACCTTATCTTTTTTTTTTCTATAAGACTCGTCACGGCCATGATAGGCCACATTTATATATATATATATATATAATTAACAATATTAGAACTTAACTCACATATCTAAGTCAAAAAGATTTATATAGATACATAGGGGCCGACAAGGCCGTTGACATGTCATACCTAAAGCTATACACAGGACACTGTCTGCAAAACCTCTAAGAAAACATGATTATATTATATAAGTCAGGACAGGGTCCCCGACATCTTCATAAAACAAAGTAACATATATAGAACGTGACTCGACAATACTCCAGGAAGATGTGGAGCTCACCAACCAAAAGTTGATATCTGGAGGCAGCCTACAGTAGATGGTCCTCACCTCGCCTATCTACACCTGCATGGCATGAAATACAATGCCCTAGGAAAAGGGATGTCAGTACGAAGAATGTACCAAGTATGTAAGGCAGAAATGAAATGTAATAATAATAAGATACTATCTCGGGGAAAGATAAGAGTCAACTTAAAACTTCTGACTTGCCGCTGAGGGCTGTAACATGTAGAATGAAACCCATTCGTATATATAAATAAAACTATGATATATTAGTTCTGATTACATCATTCTCATGGCGTTAACTGCCCAACTGATCAATGGTAACTGCCCGACCGGCCGTCGGACGATCGAAAATGTATGACTGCCCGACCGGCCGTAGCTCGATGGTAAATATGTAACTACCCAACCGGCCGTAGCTCGATGGTAGATGTATGACTGCCCGACCGGCCGTAGCTCAGTGGTAAATGAATATGCATGGTTGCCCAACCGGTGGTAAATAATGATACATAACTGCCCAACCGGTGGTAACTGCCCGATCGGCTGTAGCACGGTGCTAAATGCATGAAGATGCATGTACATGTATCACTATATTTCAAACATTAACGTCTTTATCAAATATCTCAATAGGTAACTAGATACATACTTAGACATGCTTGAATATCACCTTACGCGAATGAATGAAAGTAATTCCAACTCAAACCCTTTCAACTTCTATGCCACCACAAACACAGTATTCTATACGTCCTTATGTATCTACAAAATGCTCACTTCAGGTAATTCATTATTTGTGTAGATGCTAAATTCACCCTCTCCTAGGACGATTTTGTTTGGTGACATAATTGCATAGTTATCTTTTAACTGCTTTCTTAATTTTAAATTTCAAAACTGCTGCTTTTCTATTTCATGTATTAACAGGATATATACAACAGTCGTTACTTGGATCATACCAAAAGAAAGAAGGAATAGCCTTAACATACCTGGAGTAGGGAAAATTCCGTATAATATCTTGGAGAAGATTGCACCGTACTCCTTTAGAACCGCAAAATTTTACGTTGCTATGATTCTAACAATTCTCGTTGGAATTGTTTTGATGCAAGAATTTTCGTTGGAGCCTGGATTGAATTTAGCTACTGTTCTTGAAGTATTTGCATGTAGGAAGAATGATATGGAAATGAAAATGGACATTCTGATTCTTTTCCAAAATGAAAATGGAAACAAGACTTAGTAGTAAGTCTTTCTTTATTAAATTCCTACTAACCTTAGACGATAGCCACCTAATGATAGATGACTAAGAGTCATCCTCTTAGTTTTGGTGGCCTTTTGCCACGTTTTGGTAGGGGAGGGGGGGGGGGAATTAATCTTATCTCATATTTTAATAATTAACTAGGTAATGTCCCGTTACCCGATAATTGACCAATTATCCACATAATTAAAAATTATCTCAACTTACTTAAAATTCTACTTATTTTGATACACTTTATACATCATACTAACATGTTCATATGATACCTTGTATGGTACTAGTTCATAAATATCGGGGATTATCGCTCGGCCCGTAGTTTATCCCAAATCGACAACCTTCAACGAAACTCATTTTCTTTTATTTGCTTGCTTTCTTTCCTTCACGAATTTACTCACCACGTGTTTGAAATAGCCTAATGCTTGTAATCTCAAGAAAATCTCATCCCCGAGTCTACGTCCATTAACTGAAGATGAAACTTTAACGTATAAAAATGCGAGATGTAACAAGTTGATTATGGCTTTCTTGCCTCATTTTGATCAAATCCTGTAGACAAGCACAATAAGTTAGTTTTAGGGAATACTTTTACAAATTTTTTATCCAAAACCTAAGCAAAAGAGAGCATAAGATAGGCTAAAATCCATAGTTATCAAGGTGGAGCACAGGGCATGACCATAACGGTAGGGTTTATACACCCGAGCATTTGGGAGGAAAAAGCAAAGAAGATGCCTCTAAGCCGCCTGTCATTGAGAAAGGCCCAGATGACCTTTGGAGAAAGGTGCAAGCTAGAGAATATTCTATGGTTGATCATCTGAACAAAACCTTACTCAAATATCCATTTTATCACTATTGCAAAACTCCGAGGCACACAGGAATGCCCTTATGAAGGTGTTGAATGAAGCCTATGTACCTAATAACATTACCAGTGGAGAAATGGCCAACATGGTAGGACAGGTGTTGGAAAGCCACAAAATCACTTTTTATGAAGCTGAGCTGCCACCGGAAGGACTAAGCCACAACAAGGTACTACATATCACAGTGCAATTTGAGGACAAATTCATTGCCAGGGTCCTAATAGGTGGGGGTTCAAGTCTCAACATATGTCCGCTGACTACTCTAAAGAGGCTGGGTAAATGTCTATATGAGGTACGAGCAGGAAGTATGAATGTGAAAGCATCTGATGAGTCTCAAAGGGACACAATTGGAGAGATCAACCTCAGCCTACAGATGAGCCTGACCTGGTTCGATGTCGTGTTTCAAGTGCTGGATATATCTGCAACCTACAACCTGCTGTCGGGATGACCCTGGATACATGCCGCTGGGGCTGTAGCTTCAACTCTGCAATGGGCTGTAAAGTTTGAATGGAATCATTAGGAATTGACCATCCATGGAGACGAGATTTACACCAATCAGACTGTTCCTGTCGTCGAAAATAGAAGGAAGTTGGGTGGAGAAACGTACCATCGCATCGAGCACGTCAATGCAATTGAGAAAGACAAATGGTGGTATATCAAAATAGAAAGCATATTGCTATGGACAGGGTATGAGCCTGATAAAGGTCTCGGAAAGAATCTCCAGGGTATCACTAAACCTGTGCAACCGAAGCGTCATGGTACAACTTTGGGCTTGGGTATGAATACACTTGGCAAGAGTATCAGGATTGGTTGCCACCATGGGGTGGTCCTTATTATCATCCAGAACAACCAGTACCACATTTGCACAAGACATTTCAACAAGCTGACGCGATATGGGGGTCTGAAGAAGATGAAGCTTTAGCTGGCCTGAGGAATCTATTTCTGGATGATGAAGACATGGACTGTAGTGTGATAGTTGAGGAGGAGGAGGAGGAAGACCTTACTATTCAGACAATGGAGAAAGGAACTATTCTCAAGAATTGGACTGCTGCACCATCCCGGGCCCGTCGAGTTCCTGGGTAGCCTGGCAATTAACATCACTTATTTTGAAAGCAATTTTATGAGCATCCAAGAAACCATGGTACAACTCTGTGTCGATTATTGGGATTTAAATAGACCAAGTCCCAAAGATGATTTTCCGTTGCCTAATATACACATATTGATCGACAACTGTGCCAGGCATGAGCTCCAGTCTTTTGTGTGTTGATACCCAATTTTGTCCTATGTATGTTCAATATGCAAAATACGTTCAAAATAGCATATGTATGCATATATAATGTATGTCCAAGTGTCTCATTATTTTTTCTTAATTTTTAAAGGTTTTTAAATTAATTTATTTCCCTATTTTATCCATAAAAACCCAATAATTATTTCTAAAATTATCATTTTTGGTGATTCACTTGTTAAACTTTTATATTTATGCTAAAATATAACTAAGGGAATTTTGCATATTTTTACAAAGTTATTTAGTATTTTTAAGGCTAAATTGTATAATTGCAATATTAGCCTCTTTCAGGATTTAATTGCGTTTATGTTCATGAAAATTAAGTCCAATATTTTAAATGGTTAATTAGATGTCATAAATCATTTTAGTACTTTTAATTTATTTCCAGAAATCAATTTACTATTTTTATAATTTTAAATAGGAAAAAATGGCTATTTAAATTATAGCCCAATTTCATTCCAATTATAGCCTGAAATTAAGCCCAAATCAGACCCAATTTCCCAGCCCAATTGCAACTCAAACCCGACCCCCTAACCCAATTTAAATGACCCAACCCGGACTCCCCACCTAACCCCTTTAATCCCAGCCGTTGATCGTTTAGATCAACGGCTCCCATTACCCCTTTCCTTTTTTAACCCAAACGACCCCTTTACCCTACCTCATTCCTCACCAACCGCCGCCTCTGAATCCCTCTTCTCTCTCAACTCTCTCTGAAACTCTTACAAACCCTAGCCGTCGCCATCAAACTACACCCTAATCCACCCTAAGCCCTGCCTAATTCATGGCCCCTCGTGGTCACTTGAGACGTGTAAGGACCTCCTATGGCTCCTGGGTGTTTGTTCTTGTGGTTTCACGGTCAGACCTTGAGGGAGGCTGGTCCAGTCCATGTCGATTTCAGTTCGTGGCTCTTCTCCGGTCATCCTTGACCTTTCTCCGGTCAGCCATAGCCGTTTGAGTCAGATCCTTGACTCCCCTGGTTAGATCGGTAACTTTCAAGGCCTTTCTCACCTTTACTGGGTTTTTCGAAACCCTAACCTTTAAGACCTTTCGATTTCTTTCAGATCTACTTTAGATCTGTACTAGCTATGAGTGTTTTAAGTGTTTTCTCGAAAGTTTTCAACTTTCTTTCAAAACGACCCTTCATCTTCTCCGATTAGGGTTTTCCTTTAAGTTTTTCTTTTCAAAGATCTCTGATTTTAACGTGTTTGTGATTTTGCTAAGTTTTGCTCATGTTGTTCTTCTATTTGCTTCAGCATGTTAAAACCGTAGTTCCTTTTGTGGTCTCATTCGAGTTCTGAAACTATTTGTTAGATGTGTACTTGTTTGATTTATTTGTTTATCATCTTTTAAAATCGATTACTATTGAAAACCCTAGGTCTTCTTGGTCTGAAACTGTTTGTTTGAGTATACACTTGATTCGACTAAAGTTCTTTGTTTCTGACTCTCTCTTTCTTAGGTGACTTATCTGATTTTACTATCTTTCAACTCGACTATGGCTGAAACCCTAACTTTTCAAAAGGTTTCCTCACCTGCTACTGTGAGACCTTTGCATGTTTCTGATAGTCTGTTTTCTGCACTGTTGATTCAATGTGACTTAACCTACTTGATTACTACGCTTCGAATGTTTGCTTTACTACTAAACCCTGGCTTATTTCTGCCACTACTGCATGCTTGTGATTATCTCTTTAGCCAATGTGCTTGGCCTCGCATGTCTGATGTCTTCTGTTCACTCTGTTTATATACTAAAGTGCAGAAGCATGTTTTTCTTTGACTGACCCTAATCGTGTGATTGATTTCAAAGCTTTTCCTTTATGAACCCTAATTTCACTCGCCTGTTTGGAATTGATTGATTCTTTTTCCTTTACTGTGATATTTTGCCTTACTGAATCTTTTCCAATATAAGCATATTTCTGTACTTAGACTTGATTACTTACTTAATGCTTGTACTACTCCTTTTATGGCAATAATCAGTCTGTCTCTAAACTGATCTCTTTCCTTATTTGAATCTGTTACTACCCGTTAAATAGTGATTCCTTAATTAAAGGGAATCACTTGTATAATTGATTCTGACTGTTGATTGTTTCCATATTTGTATTAAAACTTTGCTTATTACCTCTCCTTCACTTGTTTTTAAAAAGCTATAAATACCTTGCACTCCTCTTCTTTCAAACACGAACGAACACACGAACGGAACAATCCATCTGAGTTCAGAACACACACTTCACTCAAAACTCTCTCTCTTTTCTCTTTTACCACTTGTGCTTGCTGCTTTGTCTAGCCGGCTGAAAGCCAAAGCTAGGCTGTGGAAATTTGTTTACCTTTTCCTTTCTGCATTCGCTTCGTACTGGTATGTCCTAGTTAATTTTCCAGCATCAACAACAACATGTCTCTTTACTATTTCCTTCACNAGTTTGAGTGGAATCACCAAGAGGTGATCATTCACGACGATGGTAGCAATCCCATATACACTCGCCAGACTATCCCAGCAATCGGAGGCAGAAGAAAGATAGGTGGGGAAACTTACCACCACATCGAGCGAGTCAACGCCGTTGATAAAGACAAATGGTGGGACAACAAAATTGAAAGCATTCTAAACTGGAGCGGATATGAACCTGGCAGGGGACTTGGCAAGAATCTCCAAGGAATCACTAAGCCCATCAAGCTCAAGAAACATGGCACCACCTTCGAATTGGGGTATGAGTATACCTGGAAGGAATTTAACGACTGGTCGCCACCATGGCGCGGTCCTTACTATCCTTTGGAGCAGCCAATACCCCGTTTGGAGCAGACTTTCCAGCCGGCCGAGGTTATCTACGGGTCAGAAGGAGAGCAAGCACTGGCAGCAGTGAGGAATTTTTTCCTGGAAGACGATGATATGGATTGTTGTGTCGTTTTCGAGGAGGAGGGGGAGGAAGGCCCTTCCATACAAGCTGTAAGCAGAGGAGCATGCCTCAATAACTGGACTTCAAAACCACCATAGCCCGGCGAGCCTAGGGGTAGCAAGGCTGAACAAGCACCATGCACTATCTTTTATTTTTTACTAGCTGACTTTCCTTTCGCATTTTATATTTTTCGCAAGAAAGAGCTCAAATGTTCAAAAACGGTTATGGAATTTATCAAAGCATTTCGATTTTCTTAAAAAATCTTACTCTTATTATTTTCTCTCATTAATTTACTTATACAGCATTACTATTACTTATCTTGAGGAACCAATGATTGTGACATGCAACGAGACAACGCAACAAACGGACATAGACTCAGAGGAAGACGATATACCGGAAAAGATCATTAAAGAGGTTGAGAATTTGAGAACAGACCTAAGTCCAACCTGGACGAGACTGAGATTGTTAACTTGGGAGATGCAGAAAACATCAAGGAAACACGAATCAGCGCTCATTTGTCACCATCAGAAAAGGAGAATTCCCAGAACTTGCAAACACTACTCAGAAGCGCACACTTCGAAGGTTGTCCAACAACTTCTTTCACAGCGGAGGAATCCTATATAGGAGGACTCCTGATTTGGGATTATTAAGGTGTGTCGACATAAGAAAAGCATCCAGGCTGCTAGAAGAAATCCACGCAGGGACCTATGGTCCACATATGAATGGTTTTGTCTTAGCAAAGAAGATCATCCGAGCTGGTTACTTCTGGATGACTGGAGACGGATTGCATCCAGTATGTCAAGAAATGCCACCATTGTCAGGTACACGCAGACATGATAAAGGTACCTCCCAATGAGCTTAATGCAACAAGCTCACCATGGCCGTTCGCCGCTTGGGGAATAGATGTTATTGGACCAACCGAACCTGCCGCTTCAAAGGAGCACAGGTTCATCCTAGTAGCAATTGATTATTTCACCAAATGGGTCGAAGCAGCATCTTACAGAGCAGTGACCAAGAAAGTCGTGGCAGACTTTGTCCGCGACCGCATCATTTGTCGATTCGGGATTCCAGAATCAATCGTCACTGATAATGGCTCCAACCTCAATAGTAACTTAATGAGAGCTATGTGTAAAGCCTTCATGATCAGACACAAGAATTCCACAGCCTACAGGCCCCAGATGAATAGAGCTGTGGACGCCAACAAGAACATTAAGAAGATACTGAGGAAAATGGTAGAGAAGCATAAGCAGTGGCATGAGAAGCTATCATTTGCTTATTTGGGTATCGCACCACAGTCCGCACATCAACCGGGGCAACTCCCTATATGCTGGTTTACGGTACAGAGGCAGTTATTCCCGCCGAAGTAGAAATTCCTTCCTTAGGGATTATACAAGAAGCTGAGCTCGAAGAAGCAGAATGGGTGAAGAGTCGTTACGAACAGCTAGCTCTTATAGATGGAAAAAGAATGAATGCAGTTTGCCACGGTCAGCTTTATCAGAACAGAATTTCCAGAGCCTTCAACAAGAGAGTCAAGTCGAGATAGTTCACACCGGGACTGCTGGTATTAAAGAAAATCTTCCCGCATCAAGATGAAGCCAAAGGGAAATTCTCTCCCAACTGGCAAGGTCCATACATGGTTCACCGGGTTCTGACAGGAGGAACCCTTATACTTGTAGAAATGGACGGAGAAGTTTGGCCGAAACCGATTAATTCGGATGCAGTCAAGCGCTATTATGTGTAATCTTTATGCTATATGATGTATTTTGAACTACGTCTGACCTAATCCCTTTTAAGAGGGGATACGTAGGCAGCTTATGGGTTCGGTGACAATTCAATAAAATTTTCATTTCCGCCCGCAATTGGAAACTAACTTCAGCAGTCATCGCAAGCAACCGTCAGAAGCAGCAACCCATTAAACTGGGGCAGAATTTTGAGGAGGACCCTCAAAATTTCAAAGCAAGAGAGGTCGCAATGTCCTAAACCACTTCACAGTCATCGGTTCATCTAAAAACTATTTCTTAAATATATATTTATGTCATATCTTTAACAAACTCACGCGTGTTCATTATCGAAGTCGCTTTGTTCAGCAACGCTACCCCTATGATACATACCGTGTCATCAGATCAGTGCCAAGCAGGCCAGCAAAGTCATCGAGGATACGAACTAACCTTTCCCCTTTACAAAACTCACGATTTTTCTTTGGATGCAGGCACCCAAGTCGCAAAATCATATATTATACGCTCATACTGTTCAAGGATACAACTCCCAGAACCGTCACACCTATTCACAATCGCTATCCGCACACAATGTCCCCAACAGCCACAATATCACAATCATCTATCGGCCATCAGCTAAGAAAATTTTATTTACTATTCACCTTTTATATCTTTCATGAGGCTACCATTCTGCCTTCCGAGACTAAGCTCTGTCTCCATCTGCATTTCTGCATTGCATAAGGCTACCATTCTGCCTTTCGAGACTAAGCACTGTCTCCATCTGCATTTCTGCATTTCTGCATTGCATAAGGCTACCATTCTGCCTTCCGAGGTTAAGCTATACCTCCATTTGAATTTCCTGCATTGCATAAGGAACCATTCTGCCTTCCGAGGTTAAGCTCTACCTCTATCTGCAATTCCTGCATTGCATAAGGCTAACATTCTGCCTTCCGCGACTAAGCTCTGTCTCCATCTGCATCTGCATAGCTGAAAGATCGCCACCTTATTTACATTCTGCATGGCTGAAAGATCGCCACCTTTGCATTTTTGCATGGCTGAAAGATCGCCACCTTATTTACATTCTGCATGGCTGAAAGATCGCCACCTTACTTACATTTTGCATGGCTGAAAGATCGCCACCTTTATTTATGTCTTGCATCGGCTGAAAGATCGCCACCTACTGCATCTCATGGCTGAAAGATCGCCACCTCATTTACATTCTACATGGCTGAAAGATCGCCACCTTACTTACATTTTGTATGGCTGAAAGATCGCCACCTTTATTTATGTCTTGCATCGGCTGAAAGATCGCCACCTACTGCATCTCATGGCTGAAAGATCGCCACCTACTGCATCTCATGGGCTGAAAGATCACCACCTATTGCATTTCGTGGGTTGAAAGATCGCCACCTACTGCATCTCATGGGCTGAAAGATCGCCAAATTGTCCAAAGGCATCATTGTTCGGAGGCACCATTTCCATAGCCCGAGAACGTCATGCCATGGCCGGAGGACCCCTTTTAATCTCTTGCATATCATTATTCAAAGGCATCATAGTTCGGAGGCATAATTCTCATAGCCCGAGAGCATCATTTCATAGCCTGCGAATCCCTTGTTACACGCTTCATGGCCCAGGACATCATGGTCTAAAGACGTCATCCTAATCGTCCAAAGACAACATTCATGGTCCAACGGGAACTTGCATCACGTTTAAATTTATGCACAATATAGCTTGTGTTGTTTATTTGAAGGTAAACCGGCGAGCAACGGCCATCTTGGCAGGAGCATTCCACTCTACTTCCCGCAGCCTTACTAGACCTTAACCATTCATCCCAACCTTAAAATCGCGTCCGTTCTTGAAAGATCTCCATCGACATATTCCGCCGACGGATCCTGAACTACATGTGGCCTGATTCCTGTAAGACCAGGGATATGTAGGCAGCTCAGGAACCAGAGCACAGACAGATTCTTCAAACCGTTTCGTTCGGTCAAATTGGCCATCATATCTTTACCCGATAACTCTTTCATCCTTCCCGGGTAAAGAGGGGCAGCTGTTGATACCCGATTTTTCCCTGTATATTTTTTATATGCAAAATACTTTCAAAATAGCATATGTATGCATATATAAGTGTGTCAAATGTTTTAGTACTTTTCCTAATTTTTATAAGATTTTTAAATTAATTTATTGCCCTATTTTAGCAATATAAAAACCAATAATTATTCCTCAAATTATCATTTGGATGATTAATTTCTTTTATTCTCATATTTATCCCAAAATATAGCTAAGGTAATTTTTTACACATTTTTACAAATTTATTTAGTATTTTTAAAAGCTAAATTGCATATAATTGCAATATTAGCCTATTTTAAGAATTAATTGCGTTTATAATTACAAATTTGATTCCAGTATTTTTAATCTAATATTTATATATTATTAATTAGCTTAGTACCTTTAATTTGTTTTCAGAAATCATTTTACTATTTTTTTATAAAATAAAAAGGGAAAAAGTGGCTATTTAAATACTAGCCCTATTTCATTTCAACTATAGCCCAAATCAACCCCCCAATTAACCCAATCTCAACCCCAAAATTACCCGACCCAATTCCTAAACAACACGCCCCTGACCCAATTAGAAAACCCGCCTAGACCTATTCTTTTAATCCCAGCCGTTGATCTAACAGATTAACGGCTCACACTCCATCTTTCCTTTTTTAATTTACCAAACCCCCCAACCCTATTTCATTTTCAATTATCCGCCGCCCCTGAAACCCTCCCCTCCCTCAAACACTCTCGAACCTTCCCTAACCCTAGCCGCCTCTCATCGTCTTCCACCGTGAAACCCACCGGAATCCATGGCTTCTCAGGCCATGGGAGTCTTATACTCACCTCCCCTTGCTCTTACACACCGGATACCTGAAGAATCGAGGCCAGACCTCGAAGGTTTGCACTCAAACCTTCGCCGATTCAAGGTTCCAGAGTCATCGCCGGCCTTGTTCCGGCGTACCATGGTGTTTTGAGCCTCGTTCTGACCTCTCCGACTCAGGTCAATGACCTTTTCAAAGCCTTTCTCATTCTAGGGTTCTTCTGAAGGTTTTTCTCCGATTCTTTTTAGATCTATTGTGTATCTATGCTCTACTTGAGTTTTCAAACGATTTCCCTAAATTTTCTTTCGAAAATCACTTTCAAAACCTTTCTTTTCGATTTAGGGTTTTCTGGAAAGTGTTTAAGTGTTTTTTCTTCTTTGTTATTCGTGTGTTTGCCTCAGTTGTGTTCTAGTATCATCTCTTGTATGCGTCTCTTACTGTATTTTCCTATACTATGGTCTCGTAGACTTCTCTACTGTATTTTTACCATGTTCTTATATGTTTATCTTACTGTGTTTTCCTATATGCTTTTCTGCTATACTTTTCTGGTGTTCTTGTGTTCTTCTACTGTATTTTTCTACTAAGTTTTTAAGTTTCTTGGTTTGCCTTCTACTGAGCCATGTTTAGGTTTCTTATAAGCATGCTTTCTCTACTGTTCTTATCAGTATTTGCCAGTATGTTCTTTGAATCCTTCTACTGTGATTGCATTGTTACTTTGCTATCATATTTTCTCATAAGTTCTATTATTGAAGAAGCCTGTTCTTTTCTGAAACTTCTAAACATGATTTCGATTCAATTGCTTGCCCTCTCATCTTTGCTTTATGGTTTGCTTGAACTAGAGTTTTATTTCGAAACCCCTAATTCTTTCAGACTGACTTTGTGTCTCTGAACTGAGTTTGGACATTTGTTTTCATACAATGCTGAGCTTTTTGCTAAACTCTTCTACACTGGATTTTTTCTACTAATTTACACGACAGTCCTCTTTCACGCTCACATGCTCCTTATATATGATGAATTTTCCTCTAAATGGTTTTCAAATTTGCAACTAGTGTAAACTTCTTTCTGAATATAGCTTGATTGATTTCTTTCCATCTTTTACTGATTTCCTAGGTGACTCGACTTAGGTAAAACCCTTCTTCATCTTTTATGACTTGGTTCATTCATACCAAATTTCAGACCTTGTGATTTACTGGCTGTTAATTGATTCCCTTGCCTTATTTGCACAAACCGTGTATTGTCAAAACCCTGTCCTTAAATAACCTTTATGTATTTGCCCTCAATTGCATGCTTTACACAAAGTGTTTATTTAATTCCTTTCCTTAAATGGTTTTACCCGTTTGAAACTGAATCCCTTAATTAAAGGGAGTCTTATGTAATTGATTTACAATCAGTCTTCAATTATTTTCTTACCTTATTTCCTCATGACTTTCACACTATAAATACATGACTCTTTAACACAAAGCACACACGATTAACAATCCTCCACTACTACTTTACAATCTCTTCTGAACTCTTACTAGAACTCACTCTTCTTGTCTGCATTCTGACTTTCACAAGACTACTGCTTTTTCCTATTTGTTTCCTTGAAACTGGTATGTCCTAATTTTAATTTTCAGCATCACCACAATGTGTTTACTTACAGCTTTCTACATCTATGTCTACTTTATTACTTCTGCAAAGTTAACTATTTGAACTAGCATGTTGTTTTCTTTTGTTTGTTTCTGTTATGAACCCCTCCTCCCTATTCCCTTTATGTGCTGTGAGTTGCAGTTTAAAACGTGGCAATATGCAAGTTATTGTCTATGGTTTGAACTTGATCCCTTAAAGGATCCTAACTTCTAAACAATGTATTCTAACAGGCTTATGGGGTAGGCCAGCATTCCTCATTGCTGAGTATGCCCCACCAGCCTGCTGTTGCTTTTCCTTTACTATCTCCCCATTCCCTATACCCCTATGTATATCAATGTGAACTGTTTCCCTTTCCCTTTTCCCCTTTCAGAATCCTGTACTTGCACTCTCTCTTAGTTCCTAGGTCCTGCCCCCCTCTTGTGAGCCTTGCCTTGGGACCTTGAGTTCCCTCTGAACTTGGACACTTGAGGGCTGGTTTTTCCACACTGCACTATGTCCTAGTCTGGTAATGTATTTGGGGTGTAAGCATTGCCCAGAGTTCATGTGAGGCTATTAGGGAACTCTGACACACCCCAAATGGGAGAAAGGCTTTGAAATCTAATCTTTGGAGTTGGTTTACTTCATATTTCAGACAGGAAATCTGAATCATGCTCTCCTTGGTCGTAATTTTCAATTTCCGATATATTTTCTTTACTTTATTTTCTTTGGACTGTAATAACTTTATAATAACGTTTGGGGATGATTAGTGAAAAGGGGGGGGGGGGTAACCATGCATGTACATGGGTAGATAACTTGCCTATAGGAATCTCTAATTTCTGCATTTTTCATATAGTTACCATGTCTATAAGACTTATGCATTTTCAAATAGTTACCATGCCTATAAGACTTCTGCATTTTCACATAGTTACCATGCCTATAACATTACCGCATCTCATTTAGCTACCATGTCTATAAGACTTCTGCATTTTCACATAGTTACCATGTCAATAAGAACTTCTGCATCTCATTTAGCTACCATGTCTATAGGGATCCTGCACTTTCATGTAGATACTATGGCTATAGCTCCTGCACGCGCATGTAGAAAATATGCCTATAGGTCCTTTCTGATTCTTGCATACTCGCTTTTCACTAGGCAAACTTATCTGTAGGTCCTAATAACTGAAAAAATGTAATCAGATATCACGTCACGCTTAGATATCATGTTATAGAATTTCTGTACTCTTCTATATCTATTACAACGTTTTAAGTTGACAAGCACATAGAAAGCATGCCAATAGGGGTTCTAACTCAAATCTTAATCGCCTCACTCGTTTGTAAGTTTAAACTGTCAGTAGTAATGCATTATCAATTGCAGAACTCATACTCCTTTTGTCAAAACTGGCAACCTTTTCCTAAATCGATGTGCAATCAGCTTACCTCTTTGTTTCTGAAATCAGTAGATATCATGCCTATAGGTTCCATCTAACACCTAGGCAAGCCTTAGGGTAAAGTTTCAAACTGAATCAATCTCTATCAATTGCGACCAGCTGGCAAGCCTAATTTGGACTTCTTATCTGGAAATATGTGATAAATCAGCCTGCCCCAGCTTTAAAGTTTAATCAGACCTTAATCAATTCGTGCAAGACATGCTAAACTATATGCTTTTCTTTGATCTAAGGAGACCTGTTTGAGCCGTATTTGTTTATGTGCTTCCCCCATGCTTGTTATATGTGTTCTTGCTTGTCGCCTTAGTATTTTTACCTTTGAAACTATAAAAGCCCAACATCCCTTCCCTTTAGGATTAGTAGTCCTAAATGCCTCCGGGACTGATAGGATTGGAGCGGGTAATAGCATGCAATAAGAAAACGAGACTATTCTGTGCTTTAATACCTTAACGTGGTGGGAAAGGGTAGATATGGATATGATGACCACGCGATAATTCCACGTGCATAAGTGATTACCGGGTGCTGTGTGGGGTGATCCATAATATTTATAAACCTAGGACCCCCCTCTCTTTTACTTGTTTATTTCATTGTTTATTTCCAAATTTCAAATTGTTTCTTCTCAAAATTCAGCTTTCCTTCCGTTTCTTTTAACTTCATCAATTTGCAACCATTATGTGAAATCCCCTCTTATTTGAAAGTCTTACTTGTTTACGTGTTATTTGTACTTAAAGTCACAACAATAGCTTGGCCGGGAACCACACTAGTGGATTCTGAGGGATGCCTAACACCTTCCCCTTGGAATAATTTCAAGCCCTTACCCTATCTCTGGTTATCCAAACAAAACCCTTCTTAGTGTCCTAATGCACTTAAATCATTAGGTGGCGACTCTTCATTTCCATTAAACCCAATTCCCAAAAGGGAACGAGTTGTCATCCCAAATCTCATAAATCCGATTTCCGCGGAGGAAAAAGGGGGCGCGACACTCCTTATGTTAAGTAATCTGTGTGCTTATTAAAACTTAAGTAGCTAGCTAAAGAGCCTTAATGGTTTTGTACACTTGTTCTAACTATCGATTCTCTTGATGAATCTGCTATGTTTCTCATGTTTACTCTATTGATATTTACCTTGGAGTTACCTGTTGATCTATATCTTGCACTTGACGTTGCTTACCTGATAAACTAAAGTTAAAATAGGATATGAACACTCAAGGTTAACTGCAAGGCTATTATTCAGTTGAAATATATCACTTTAAGTTTGTTTGGGTTGTTCTTTCTCTCTCTTTCTCCCAATGCATTCTCTATGATTCTACAACTCTTGAAAGACCATTGTAATGAGTTTCTGTTAGTCTTGATGACTGTTTGGTTATACCTATGAGCTCCACTGTATATGTATGCTTAAGTATAACCAAATTAAGTTCTAATGAATTGCTGCAATTAACCTCATATGAACTCTGACCGATGCTGTTAACTTAGACCAAGCATGCTTAGATTGATTTTTCAAGAATATTGTTAAGAAACAGAATTTGACTAGGAATTTTAGTTGTTGTATTCGTGTATCCTCTCTTGAATTGGTCATGCTAAACTAGAACTTCATCATGTTAGGACTAATCTACTAAACTTATATAGGAGGACTCACTATCCTAGTACTAGGGCTGTGTATACTTAATCTGAAACTATCAATTATTCTGAACCCCTATGATTACCATGTTGATCTGATGCTATGCTTTTTGATGATCTACTATGTTGTAGTCTTGCACTCTTCAGGAATATCTCATGTGTGTGTGTGTCTGTATATCTTCTAAGGGTCCTGCACTTATACTCATTGTGAAACGGACATCTGCTTATGTTTATGCTCTCATGCTCATGCAAATGTTCTCATAAGAGAAACCGAACCATACTTACCTAGTATAAAACTTCCATTATTCTGGATCACTATGATGTTAGTCTAATCCCATGTTATTTGGTGCTCAATCATGTCATAATGTAGTAATCTGGGTAGAATGTGACATGTACATATCTGAATACCATTTGTTGGAAGTTCTATACACATCCAAGTCTTAGAAGGGAACTACTGTTTGTACACCATGTTTGTGACTGTGCTTCCATGTCATTGAAACCTGCTAAGTTACTATAGTACACCCATAGACCCAGGAGAGCTCTTTTAAGTTTGCTTTCCCTGTTCGACTGTATGACTATATATTTAAACCAATCCAGATGGAATGAAAGATCTCTTTAGAGGTCATGCATTTGCCTACCCGTGTCTTTAGGAACCTTGAAATGGACTATCAACCATTGAAATTAGTAAGAAATAGAGTGCCAGTCTGTGTGTAGATATCCATTAAGTATATGTATAATGAGAACATGATTATAACTAATGATAAACTTGCTAGTGATATTAGTGAAGGTAATACACATGAATATCTCCTATGAACTGCATTACTTACCTATTCTGGATCCTTGTATTAGCATGTTGGTGTCTCTCATTGCTTGCTAGCACCTATAACTGATTCTGTTGAGTACTCTCAAGCCTGATAAAAGTATTTGACATTGTATTATATGCTTGTGTGCAAATCATGATCTGTTTGATAATGTTTTAGTGTTCTTAACAGTCATTTGCTAGAAATGTAGATCTCTTTATGTGTTGCCACCACAGTTGTATTAAAATATACATTAAGTGCCTCATTAGCACTTAATCCTATTGGGAAGAGTAGAGGTGAGTAGTTAGGGGTATTTGAGAGTAGAGTTTAGTTCTTTGTTGAGGTATTCTACCTTACATAAGCATTGCTCGGGGTCCTTGAGACCCTCGTGAACTTTGAAGTGCCAGGGATCCAAGGGGTACCTTGGCCATTAAAGGAATTTTACCTCAATCCCTTAATCTATTGACATTTTCTAATCTATCCTAGGTTTAGTGTTCAATGAAAATAAAGGTCTCACTGTAAATTGCTTTGCTCTGTGTGACTTCACATTAATTTGTACCTCCTAATCATTGATAATTGTTACAAATTAATTCTTGGGTTCACATTGATATTATTTGTGTTTAAATGTTGAATTGGGATGTATATCTAATGACATTCTACTTTGCTACTTTTTTCGCACAAATCTGAGTTGGGCCTGCCGATTTCTCAAAGAACTCAGGCCCAAACTCTTAGTCTGAACATAGAGTCACCAAAGGCTGCTGTTGCTGTTCGCTATTGCTGGGCCTACCCTTCTTCAGGCCCGAAACCCCGAGTATTGTTCTCTTTCCTTTATTGCTTTACATAATCTGTTTTGTTTCCTTGTGTGTGTATATAATGCCGATAGTGTTTAGTTAATGCTCTTTCTCTTTATTTATTATCTTTGAATTACCTTAGATACCTAGGCAAGCTAAAACTATAGGTAAAATTAAAAGGAATTTCTATTTCTTACCTTAGTTAAACAGTTTAAAATATTCAATTACTTCTTCCATATAGTTTTGCTCTTGTTTATGCTAACCTTTTTTCGTGAAACTCTTTGAAGATCAATGAAGATTTGAAAAGCAAGTGACTTCCTTTCTTTGAAAACCAGAATCTTGAAAATGATTTCCAAGACATGTTTTTCCAAAACAAAAACAAAACATACAAGCAGTCAAGGATACTTCAAATGATTTTCTTCTAAAACATGGGTACAAGATTTGAAATTAGTCTTAAGGTATATCTAAACCCTACTTCTTCAAATACACTTATTTACTCAAATTACACAAATAGCCGTTTTATTTTAAGGGAAAAGTATGTTAAAACATAGTCATGTTTACAAGATTACAAACATGGACATTATAAATACATTTCCAAAACTATTTCAATTATGTATACATTTTTAAAAGGACTTTCACAAGCAAAACCTATACTTCCTTTTCAAAGTACATATACTATCTTCCTTTCAAAATGATAAGGTTCAAACATGAAATAGAATAAGCTACACAATGTAAGCACTAACCGAGTAGAATATAGACATTTAAATCCTCGAACCTAGTCTAAGTCCTATGGAGCTACCTTTAGTAGATTCTAGGGAGTGACTAACACCTTCCTCGTAGAAGAACAAGAACCCTTCCCCAAAATTTCACTGGTTAGTAGACTAAAAGGATAATAATTTAACTAAAATAGGTACCCTAGTATACTTTTAAATATTAGCTGGTGACTCTCGTTTTATCATCAACAAAGAAAACACTAGTTGAATATTGTTTTGACTCGCGCAAAATAGAGTGCAACAACATGGCGACTCTGCTAGAGAAACTCCTTAGGTTCTGACCTTAGCAGACTTAGACTAGACATGGAATTTAGGAATGTTTATATACTGCTTTAACTGTTCTTAATTTGCAACTATGTGCTTACCTGCCTTACTTGTTCATTATGTAATTATCTGCTTGCTTTAATGTTATTGCTAACATCCCACTATTTGTTACCGCTTTGTATACTATCATCACACTCTTTCCTATCGAGTCTTGGTCGTACACTATCACACACAATGGCACTCGAGGGTTGTATTTTATACCCCTCCGAACCTTCTTTCAAAATTCTTTAGCTTCAGAGAATGGCTTTGTCAGGTCAATTGAAACTTCTCGTAGTATTCAGTCCAACTCAAAATTAGGAAACACTCTACTCTAGCAAACATAGGTCATACTGCATAAACCTTAGGTGAGTCGGTTCTTGGTCGACACACAATTAGGAAAACCACCCTAATGTTAATGGGTCATGCAACCAACGACATGGATTTTGTGGAACAACAAACCAATCATGATGATACACTAAAGATCCAGAGCAAAACACTTATTAAACCCTTTTCTACCCTCTTCAAAAATGAAAATCAACCTGATATCCCCGAAATCAACATGGTCATGGGAGCAGTCACAAGCTAAAGCAATGGTAGAAGAACATCAGCCGAGAGCATGGAGACGAAATCAGGACACACATAGAAGCATTGACTACCTTGCTGAACATTCGGGCCGACAGGGTGCTTACCCGTTTGCTGATAGAATTCATGGATCCGACCAAAGTGGTTTTCAAGTTCTATGATTGTGAATTGGTGCCAACATTGGAAGAAGTTATCAGCTTCACTGAGCAGCCATTTACTAAAAGAAATCCGATACTACCGATTACCATGCCCCACTATAGGATTCTCGATGCTTTGGGTTTGGCAAACAGTCGGGGTTTGAGGAACATTGAAGATGGATGGTTAATCTTAGACCAATTTTTCGACAGGTTTGGACATCGAGAAAGCTACAAATAGTACTTGGGAGAGTTCCAATGTGATCAGGAAACCTAGTAAAGTCTCTGTGCCATAACATTCTCTTTGGCGCTGCTAGGGTTGCTGGTTTTCCCACAAAGGAGAGGACGGATCAACCAACTTGTTTCTTGTAGTCTTGAGAATGTTCTGAGGCAACCTCCAAGCCACCTTGGTGCCTATGGTACTGGAAAATTCTCAGAGCATTCTCCGCATGTTCCCGGGGGTACGATTTCTTTAATGGTCGCAACTTGTTACTCCAAATATGGGCCACAAAACACTTCTTTCAATGAGAGGCCACAGTTGATTACTTTATGGGTGTTAGCAATATGATTCGAAGTCACAATGAGAGAGTGAGGCATTGGATCTTCCCGCATGGACAGGAAGAATGGAGAGAGATGCTGACAAACTTCAGCGGAGAAGGTTAAACTGGAAGCTTTCTTAGCTGAGCGGCAGGGCGATTCTAAGGACTCCCCAGAAGTATTTTATCGAGCTGATAGGACTCGAGGGCACCCAGCCATATGCACCCCTACGAGTTCTTAGGCAATTTTGTTTTATTCATTATGTACCTCTCCGGACGAAGACGACTCTGTATGAAGACGAGTAAAATGGGCAGACCCCGATACCAAGGATGAGAAGACTTCAGGAGGAGTGGAATGATTGAATTACGGTTCCGATGGGTCATAATTCTTGGTGCACTCCAGAATACTATGTCTGGATCAATGAAGAGGATGAGCTAGCCCGAACAAGCAGGGAAGGAATAGCCTGGCTGGAAGATGCAGTGGTGGCCTTAAAAATCTATCATGAGATTTTTTCGCACTACCTTGTGACTACCTCCATACACCGTCAAGTGGTCCCAAGGTTAGTTGATCATATGTTGCCACCTCCGGAGGATGATGATCGAGTGATCCAGTGTATAGAAATTAAATCTGAGACAGAACCAGAAGAAGATCCAGAAAAGGAGCCCGAGCTCAATGATGATGAAGAGGAAGAATTTGAAGAAGACCCAGAAGAAGAACCGAAAGAGGAAGAAGGTTTAGGGGATGATTCCGGGGATGGCTACAAGCGGCTGGCTGATTCCTTCATTCCTTTCCCTAGCCACACCTTTTATCTTGTACCTTTTCATTTCCCTAAGGGCCAAGCTGTAAACCCGTGTAATCTTATGGATGTTGGAAAAACAATGTTGTAATCATTGCTCCCGCCTACTACAATCCAAACATTATAATGAAACTTCAAAGTTTGCTTCGAATCTGAATGTGTCAAATCTAATTGTTTGTCAAATACTCGCGATGTAGGCCCACCTCCGGAAAAGAGAGGTGCCTCACACATTAGGAAACACGCTTACTTGAATACGTGAACTAACTGCTTTATGTGCTCATATTTGTGCAAACACTAAAACTGAATTATACTCTGTTTTTCCATTCTCTTCTTGCATTAATTTATTATTATTATCCCCCGAAACAGAGGTTGGTTTGTGTTGACCCAGAAAACTGGCTGAACCACCATACAAATTGAGATCAAAAGGGAAGATGTATGCGATGGATAACCCAACCAAACACGCTTTGGTACTAGCTGATAGCCTTGGGCAACGGGAGAAAAGAATGATACTCCGAATGACGAACATGTTGCTAGGATGGAACAAGAGATGGAATAGTTGAGGGAGGAAGTACAACACATTCGGGAATTTGCACATCTGGTCGTGACAATGCTCCCACAACCACCTCGTTTTCCTTCTCTAGATTCGATCCCTAATCATTTTCCGTCAACCACTCGCCAAGCAAACAATACCCCGACTTCAGTCCCTACAACCCAAATTATACCCCCAGTAACCCCTGTAAACCCGCCAAAACCTCAAATTCACACCCTTTAGGTACCAAACTATGTTCAGACATTGCAAAACCCACTAGTTGCTACCAACATAGTTCATACCCCTGCTCGCGATAGTGTTACTTTTACCCTTAATAAAAACTAGCACATACCCACAGCACATACCGCTACATACGAGCGATATGTTCTTCCTATATATGCCACTCCAGAACCGACTTTCACAATGCCCGTCACGGTCAGGTTGCCTTATGAAGTTGATCAACATGCTGAAATGGAAAGGGAAGCAAGGTATAAAAAGGAAGAGTCGGTATACAACAATTGCAGGCATTAAGGAAAGAAATGAAGAACCTTCAGGTCGCTCGAGGGAGAAAAAATCAAGATTACAATGACCATTGTGTACACCCTGATGTAGATATTCCAGTAGGGTACAAGCCTCCAAAATTTGACATCTTTGATGGGACGGGTGATCCCCATTGACATTTAAGAGCCTACTGCGATAAACTGGTTAGAGTAGGAAGAAACGAGAAGTTGATGGTGAAGCTATTTATAAGTTGTTTGACAGGAGAGGCACTCACTTAGTACACCCATTAGGATCCCAGAAACTGGAGGGAATGGCAAGATATGGCAGAATATTTCATGAACTATTTCTGATTCAACATAGAAATGACCCTTGATAGGTTCGCTTTGGTAAACTTGTAGAAGATGCCATCAGAATCATTTCAAGAGTATACACGTCGATGAAGGTCATAGGCCGCCAGAGCATAACCCTCGTTGGATGACAATAAGGTGACTAAATACTTCATCAGGGCTCAGGAAGGAATCTACTTTGAAAAAAATGTTGGGTATGATAGGGTATAAGTTCCCCGAACTTGTTAAGATGGGAGACTTTTTAGAGGAAGGCATCAAGTCCAGCAAGATACAATCTATAGCTGCATTGCAAGCAGCTAGCAAAGCAATTCAACCTAGTTCGATAGGCAGTGGAAAGAAGAAAAAGAAAGAGGTATCAGCAATTGTTCCATATTACCAATCAAATCCACACCATGAAAGCAACTCTTACTCTCCGAGCACCCATTCCCCACACCCGCCTACTTATACTCCAGTATACAACACACAAAAATACTACAATTCCCAACCTCAATATAACCCACCTCTCACCAATACAAATCCAAATCCACTATGACCATACGCTCTGATTCAAACCACCACTCATCAAAATCGACCTACCTATGCACCCCGACCTCGCCCAAATTTTGAAGAAAGAGGTCCCAGAAACTACATCTCGATTGTTGAACCTTTGGCTCAATTGTATGAAAGGTTGAGGAGAGCTGGCTTGATACATCCGATATAAAGGAGGATTCCTGAGCATCCTTCAAAATACTTTGATGCAACCAAATGATGTAACTACCATTTAGGCATATCGGGGCATGATACCGAGGATTACTTCAGACTAAAAAATGAAATTGAGTCGTTGATCAAAAGTGGAGCCACAGTGCACCCAGCTTCACCCAATATAAATCGTAACCCACTACTGAACGACCGAAATTAGGTGGTTAATACGATCACCCTCGATGAAGAGTATGACTTGAAAGGAACCATCGTCATAATAGGAAACACTAAGGCTACAAGGGTTCAATCCGAAGGACTCCGACGATCACCGTACAGTTAAAACCTCTAGTGATAGTCCAGACGTACCAGCAACATTACATTTCCACTATCAGGGATGAGGAGTATCATGAATATAAAATAGTCCCGTGGAAATATCAGCAGAAAGGGAAAGGCAAGATGACGGATTCCATAGTGGCTCATGGACTGACCAGGTCAGGGAGGTGTTACGCTCCGGAGGAGGTAAACCGAGGGAATCCAGGAAGGGAACAGATTTAGAGGAGGAATATAACAGATACTGAGGCCGCATAATTTTGGAAAAAGATTTCAACTAAGGAATACTTTGTGGATCAGCAATTGAAGACAACCCCTGCACATATATCAATCATGGATCCGCTAATGAGTTCTGACAGTCATAAAGACGCCCTGATGAAAGTGTTAAGTGGAGTGAGCGTGCCGAGCAACACTACCAGTGAGGCACTAGCAGTGACCATTGGGAAAATGGTCGAGGAAAACATGATTAACTTTCAAAAAGATGAACTTCCAGTAGAAGGCGTGGGTCACAACAGAGCTTTGCACATCACCGTCAAGTACGGAGATAAAGTGGTATCCCGAGTACTTGCTGATGGGGGATCTAAAGTCAATATCTGCCCACTCTCTACCCTACGAGAGTTGGGTATTCATGTGAGAGAATTAAAAGAAATCCATGTGAGGGTAAGAGCTTTTGACGGGTCGTAGAAGGACGTTATTTGGGAAATCTATTTAGCTCTGCGAATTTGACCAGTTGAGTTCCTAATACTGTTCCAAGTAATGGACATTTCATCCTCATACAACATGTTTCTAGGAAGACCTTGGATACATATGGCAAGGGCAGTCCCGTCCACCCTGTATCAGTGCATGAAGTTTGAATGGTGGTGTCAAGAGATTGTATTTCACGACGAATGGAGTCAGTCCGTTTATCTAGAAGATGTAGTTCCATTCATAAAAGGATTGGACGGAGTCGCTTTTCATGGAGTCAAGATCATGCAGACCACGAATATAGAACAGACTGGGGAGAATCTGGGGATGGCAGAATCTGGGGATGCAGTCACCTTAAGATCAAAAATGGCTATGAGAGAAATGATGAAGTATGGGTACCGACCAAGGACTGGGCTGGGAGATCGATCAGACAGGAGAACAGAGTCGATTGAGCCAAAGGGTTAGAAAGGTAGAGTCGGCATAGGGTATCAGCCTCCAACTAGAAAGACTTACACCGGTGGCTTCGGGAAGAAGGCTTTTGTGCAGCGCATGTTTCAGGTCTGAGTCAGAGCTCAACACCATAGGATGACATCATTGATGGAATGGGAAGGTTGTTCGTGACCATGATCGAAGAATGTTGTGACAAAGTTGATATCAAGACAACGACTATTCGAAATTCCAAACCAAGAGAGGACTTACAGAATTGGACCGCCAGCCCGTCTCTGGTTCGCCGGGTGTCTTGGTAGTGTGGAATTGTAAAATGTTTTGAAAATAATACACGGTCAATTGAGGGATGAACTGTGCCGGTACTCTTTTGTCAATTGCCTCCTTGAACACTTAAATGTTCCTCTTTGATGAAATAAAAAGAATTGCTTTCTTAAAATTATTGCAAAATTATGTATCACTTCATTTATACATAGTTTTTCTTTTCTGTAACCAAAAATGATAAAAACTCGCATTCTGTGATTCTGACATGTAACGAAACACTCGAGAAAATCAATCCAGATTACGAGGAATACGACGAAAGCATGATGCCAGATAATCTCCCACAAGAGATCGAACAGTTGGAAAGTCAAAAAAAGCCTAACCTTGAAGAGACAGAAGTGGTCAACCTAGGAAGAGAATAAGACATGAAAGAAACTCGAATCAACATTCATTTAGAATCAGAGCAAAAAAAGAATTGAGCTCCTCCGACAATACATCGACATATTCGCATGGTCATATGACGACATGCCCGGATTGAGTATCGAAATTGTTTCACCTTGATTGCCTATTTATCCTACCAGAACACCAGTAAAATAAAAGCCCAGAAAGTTCAAGCCAGATTTGAGTTTGAGGATAAAGGAACAAGAGACCAAGCAAATAGAGGCAAACATGGTGAGAGTCACCAATTATCCCACATCGTTGGCAAATATCGTACCAGTGCCAAAGAATGATGGGAAAATCATGATATGTGTGGATTATCGAATCTTAACGAGGCCAGTCCAAAGGACGATTTCCCTTTACCAAACATTCATATCATCATCCATAATTGTGCAAAGCATGAGCTACATTTATTCATGGATTGTTTCGTTGGGTACCATCAGATTCTGGTGCATGAAGAAGATCCAGAGAAGATGGTGTTCACTACGCCTTGAGGAGTTTATTGCTACAGAGTCATGCCATTCGACCTCATGAACACTGGTTCTACTTATATAAGGGCCATGACGACCCTCTTTCATGACATGATCCATAAAGAAATCGAGGTATATGTGGACGATGTTATCATCAAATCTAAAAAGAGTGCAGAACATTTAGACGACCTGAATAAGTTTTTCGAACGTTTGTGGAGGTACAGTTTGAAGTTGAATCCTGCAAAATGTGCATTCGGAGTACCTTCCAGAAAACTATTGGGTTTCATCGTAAGCAAGAAAGGGATAGAATTGGATCCTTAAAATATCAAAGCCTTCAAGACTTACCGCCGCCTAAAAGCAAGAAGGATGTGATGAGTTTCCTTGGTAGGCTAAATTACATCAGCAGATTCATAGCCCAGTCTATGGTAATTTGTGAGCCTATCTTCAAGTTGCTGAAAAAGGATGCTGCTACGAAATGGACAGAAGAGTGTCAGAAAGTCTTCAACAATATAAAGGAGTACTGTTCAAATCCACCGGTGTTGGTTCCTCCCGAGCCCGGGAAGCCATTGTTGTTATACCTGTTAGTTCTAGATAATGCATTTGGGTGCGTGTTGGAACAACACGATGAAACTAGGAGGAAAGAACAGGTTATCTACTACCTAAGTAAGAAGTTTACACCATATGAAGCCAAATACACTTTGATAGAGCGTACATGTTGTGCTTTGACTTAGATCGCCCAGAAGTTGAGGCACTACATGTTGGCATACACCACACGTCTAATATCCTGGCTCGACCCACTCAAATACATTCAGAAGCCGATGCCTAAAGGAAAACTGGCCAAATGGCAGATTCTTCTCATTAAAATTTGACATTTTGTACATAACGCAAAAGGCCATCAAAGGACAGACCTTAGTTAACCACCTTGAAGTGAATCCAGTGGACAAGGACTATGAGTCGCTCACTACATATTTTCTGGATGAAGAAGTGTTGTTCGTTAGATAAGATATTGTAAAGTCATACTCAGGATGGAGAATGTTCTTTGACGGAGCGGCAAATTTCAAGGAGTAGGAATTGGGGCAGTCTTAATTTTAGTATCAGGACAGCATTATTTGGCATCAACAAAGATAAGGTTCCCCTACACCAATAATATGGCTGAGTATGAAGCATGCATCCTCGGGATTAGGATGGCAGTCGACATGAAAATTAAAGAGGTTCTGATCATAGGAGACTCTAATATATTGATATATCAAGTTCAAGGAGAATGGACTACCAAGAACGTCAAGATCCTTCCATATCAACATTGTGTAAAGGAGTTATGCAAAAAGTTCACAAAGATCAAGTTCAAACACATTCGTAGTATCCAGAATGAGTTTGCCGATGCTCACGCAACCTTGTCATCCATGATCCAACATCCAAATAAGAAATATATCGACCTATTGAGATAAAGGTCTGGGATCAGCATGCGTATTGTTTCCATGCAGATGAAGAGCCAGACGATAAGTCGTGGTACTACGACATCAAAAGGTTCCTTGAAACAAGAGAATACCTAGAGAATGCCACCAATGGTCAGGAGCGAGCACTCAGAAGGCTAGCAAATCACTTTTTCCTCAACCAAAAAGTCATGTATAGGAGGACCCCAGACTTGGGTCTATTAAGATGTGTAAATGTTGTTGAAGCAACCAGATTTCTAGAAGAAATACATGCAGGGACATGTGGACGTCACATGTATGGGTTCACCTTAACCAAGAAGATTTTAAGAGCCGGATACTCTTGGATGACCATGGAGAGCGATAGGATCCACTATGTGCAGAAGTGTCACTAGTGCCAGATCCACGTGGATTTTATCCGGGTTCCACCTAATGAGTTGAATGTAATGGATTCACCTTGGTCGTTCACCGCTTGGGGCATGGACGTAATTAGAGATATAGAGCCCACTGCATCAAATGGACATCGTTTCATCTTGGTAGCCATTGATTACTTCACCAAATGGGCCGAAGCTTCTACATATAAAGCCGTCATGAAGAAAGTAGTGGCATATTTCGTCTGTAACAACATAGTCTGTTGGTTTGGGATACTTGAGTCAATCATCACTGACAATATAGCCAATCTCAACAGTGATCTCATGAGGTAGATTTGTGAGATGTTCGGAATCGTCCACCATTACTCCACAACTTACAGACCGCAAATGAATGGGGTAGTTGAAGCATCCAATGGAAACATCAAAAGGATTCTATGAAAGATAGTGGACAACCATAGGCAATGGCACGAGAAGTTATCCTTCGCCTTGTTGGGTTATCGGACCACCATGAGGACATCCATTGGGGCAACGCCAAACATGTTATGGAACCGAAGTTGTGATACCCACAGAGGTCAAGATACCATCTTTGAGATTCATTCACGAAGCCAAGTTAGACGACGCAAATTGGATACGGGTCAGGCAAGAGCAACTCATGCTCATTGACGAGAAAAGAATGGAAGCAGTGTGCCATGATTAGTTGTATCAAAATAGGATGGCCAGTGCATTCAACAAGAAAGTGAAACCTCGCCAAATTTACACCGGGGCAGTTAGTTTTAAAGAAATATTCCCTCGTCAAGAAGAATCCAAAGCAAAGTTTGCGCCAAAAATAGCAAGGTCCTTACGTGGTCCATCATGTATTGTCGAGAAAAGCTCTGATCTTGGTAGAGATAGATGGAAGAGTCAGCACGAAGCCTATCAACTCAGATGTAATCAAGAGGTATTACATTAGCAGACAGTAGAGTTAGGTTTTTGGATTGTAACAGAACTACACCGAACCCGACTTCCCACAGTGGGATACGTAGGCAACCCACGTAGGGTCCGGTCTCTCTCCCCCTATTCTTTCGTAATAGAAAATCCAAATATCATTTTATATGTATTCGGAACTACGCCACAACTTGATTACCTTTGGAATATGTAGGCAATCCTCATCAGATTCAGTCATCTGTTGTAATTGAACTACATTTTGGCCTGATTCCATTTGGATACGTAGGCAGTCTGAGTCAGACTCGGCCACTTCATTTTCAATCTCATCATTTTGCATCTATTGTACTCAAACTATGTTTTGACCTGATTCCATTTGTATACGTAGGCTGCCTAAGTCAGGCTCGATCATCATCACAATTTCTTTATCGTTATCCACGAACTACGTTAAGACCCGATTGCGTTTCGGATACGTAGGAAACATGAAAAGGTTCGGTCATGACCCTTGGTAAACCTTTATAACGCGTTAATATAAATTAGGATGCAATCAAGATAGCAAGAAACTACGTCATCAGAGGTATCTCCAAGAATCGACATCAACGGGACAGAATCTTCCAAAAATGACGTTCGCGTCAGAGGGAATTTCTAAACATGTCATAATCCGGAACAACGACATTTACCATATTAAATGATTTTCAAAAATGTTTTCTAAAGACTATAATGCCACATACTGAACTTCGTGGCATAACCTCACCAAGCCCGGGGCAATGCTAGGACTACGGTCAACACCAACCGACACCCTCCAGCTAAGAAAGTTTCTTTGAACGCAGGACCGACAAGATACAAGGAAACACTGGGACACGCTGGGGAAATGACGGATTGGCTACTCCCTCATAACTATCATCTCTCTTTCATTGTTTAAATTTTTCCTCATACAGCTGAAAACTAACTATCAAATCCTTTGCAGGTATTTTTGAACTAGGTCAATGATACGATCGGGGCATATTGTAAATAACAAACCGTCTGCTCAACCAAGCAGAGCACTTCGTATATAGCGAGCCACTGGCCTCATCGATCGGATCCATGTATATAGCAAACCGTCAGCTCAATCAATCAGAGGTTCTGTACAAATCAAGTCTTCGGCTTTACCAATCAAATCCATGTATATAGCAAACTGTCAGCTCAATCAATCAGAGCGTTCTTTACAAATCGAGCTGTCGGCTTTACCAATTAAAGCCCTATATATAGCAAACTGTTTATTTCGCCAACAGGAGCGTCCCGCACTGCCACTCCGCCATATCAGATATTACAAGTAGATAGTCAAAAACCTCATCACCAACGTTCCGCCGCTCGATAGCCGCAATTAGTTTTATTGTCAAGAGTATCTCTTGGGCATGCTCTTTATTTCTTTATTTTATCTTGAATGTTTTGACGTTTGCTCATGCAACTTACAGGCATGTTACATTTTTCAAGTTAGAAACTCCCATCGTGTAGAGATACTTTACATTTCAATGCAAATACTCCCATCACGCGGAGATACATTCTACATTTCAAGTCAACTACTCCCATCGTGTGGAGATACATTCTACATTACAAGTCAACTACTCCTCGAAGATACTTCCACTGTGAGGAGACTAAATGCTCTGACAACTACAAAAATGTATACAGCCCGATTAACAATTGAGTCAAATTCAAGTATCCCGTCGTCCCGATCCCAAATAACGGCTAGCCGGCAGCCAAGCATCATCATTCATGCATTATTTACATCATATCTTAACTTATCTGCATTACGATATATGGGTATATGTGTATTTTGTTTTTGCAGGAAAAAATATCGTGACGTGGAACTTCTTCTAAGCAGAAACCAAAGCTACAACACTATGAGGACAACAAACACATAAGCTGGCCAAGGATCCGAACTCAAACTCAAATTCGATCGGTGGAACTCTAATTCTTCAAAACTTTCAAATCAAGCCGCAACCTAGAGCTATCATAGGTACCAAATCTTCCATCTCCCAGTATCGTCATAATACGATACTAGGGAAATTTATGCAAACATCGCTTTCTCCAAATCATCACTCCAGAACTACACGAGACCTAATCCTCCCAAAGCCCGAGGTATGTAAGCAATTCAAAGCTAGAATTCGGCCCCAACTCTTTAAATTTCTCCCGGAATTTTCGTTAACTCCTTCCCAATTCTACAAATCATAATCTTCTCCATATGCCATTCCTGCAATGTACGCCTAAAGTCGGGATAAAAATGGCCTTGGTTCAATTTCTTTGCTCGAAAACTCTTTCATCGTCTCCAGTCAAAGAGGGGCTGCTTTTGACGACCAATTTTCACCCTCCTTTTAAAAATTAATTTACTTAAACTTATTAATTTTCAATAAATATGTTAAGATATTTTCTAAACAATAATATCTATTTTATAAAATTAGGTAATTAATGGTGTTAATTAATAATTTAGTAACTACAATTATAAATACATTATCTTTACTATATACTGTTTTTGAAATTATTAAGACAATTTGTATGTGCGTCACATAAGCTTATAATTAATTTAACAAGTTATTTCTCAATTTTTTGGCAACATAGTCTATTATTTCAAAATAAATTCGAAATTAGTGTAGTAAATAGGAAAATAAGATATTTTAGTGATTAATCAACTAATTATAGTAATTAGTAATGTATTTGATAATTATATTCATATTTCATTTTTATTGAAATATTTTAAGTTAAAATTAAATTAATTTTTAAAAGAACAAAGACCAAATGGCTACATTTGCAATTGTATATTTTAACACAAAAGGGCTATACTTTAAATTAATAATAGCCCAATACGCATGCCCAATCCCTCATCCGCCTGGTCCAGGTCCAACCCCTAGTCCATGTTGGCAATCCACCCCATCCATACAAACCAATCAAAACACGTCATGTCACCTCCCCATAACATTCACACAAGAAACACAGTGAATCTAAGTTGTCCCTTCCTCAGATCAACGGCCCACAATTTATCTTCATTTTCTCTTTAATTTAAACACCCATCAAGTTTAATCCAACGGCCACAAAAATTCTTCATTCAAACCCTTTAATGCCCAAATTTTGAGGACCGTTGATCAGTAGATCCAATGGCCCAGATCCCATCTCCCTATCTTAAACCTAGAGACAACCCCAACTAATGCCCAAACACTAAATCATTCTATCTATGACCAGGCGCCCTCCTTTCCCCTTTTCTCGCTATTCTCTCAACTCCCATCACCCTAATCAGTCAAGAAAACCTTGCATAAATTTGTGCAAGGTCTCAAATCTCCCAGAAATCATCCATTTTGTCTTCATTACCCATGATTCTTGATGAATCTTTGCCCATTTCATCTTTCAGATTCACAAATCCCCAAATTTGAAACCCTAGACCAAACAATGTAAGGTCAAATCTTCAGAAATCCTTTATGTTTTGTTAAATCAATGGCATGTATGGCCGTCTCACATTGCTATCATACTTATTATTGGTCCAGCGGTCAAGCGAAGCGATCTCTGGACATTGAGGCTCTTACCCGGTGGAGTTTACCTTCAACTATCAACTTTTCCCCTCTCAGGTAAAATCTCTACAAATTTCCCTCTATCTTCCAAGATTTTCACCTGATTATGCTCATATCACCACCCCTTCGTCACTCTCCACTACCGAGTTTGATTTCTGTTAAACCTAAGGCATTGAATGCCACTATAAATAGGGGCTTCAATGCTCTCACCTAACAACACCTAACAACCTAAGAAACACAATCTAATACGAGTTTACAGAGTCTATCAGAAACCATAGTTTTCTAATTGATTCTTCATCTTCCTCTCTTTCAGGTTCTGAGTTAAATTTGTTGGTACTTGTTTGAGCTTTGGTTCCTAACCGGTTAACAAGAACCCTTGTTTGGCTTGCAGCTCAAAGAAAGGTCAGTACTTCGGCCCCTTGCTTTCTTCAAATCATAATTGTTAAACTCATATCTACCCTGTTATTCTCTGATGATTGTTTCTGTTCGTGATGTGTTGTTGTTAACTTGTGTTTGATAATCATGCTTTGCATGTGAACCAACTAATTCTCTTAGTGTCTTGAGACTGAATTTACGCTAATTGACTACTCTTGAATGATTAATGAATGCTCCTAAAGTAAAGTAATCTGTGTGCTAATTAAAACTTATGTAGCTGGTTAAAGAGCCTTAATGGTTATGTACACTTGTTCTAAATATAGATTCTCTTGATGAATCTGCTGTGTTTCTCATATTTACTCTATTGATATTTACTTTGGAGTTACCTGTTGATCTGTATCATGCACTTGAGGTTGCTTACGTGATAAACTAAAGTTAAAATACGATATGAACACTCAAGGTTAAGTGGACTCATCTACTAAACCTGTATAAGTGGACTCACTATCCTACTACTAGGGTTGTGTATTCTTAATGTGAAAATATCTATTGTTCTGAATCCTTGTGATTATCATGTTGATCTGATGTTATGCTCTTTGATGATATACCATGTTGTAGTCTTGCACTCTTCAGGATTATCTCATGTGTGTGTGTATGTATATCTCCTAAGGGTCCTTGTAACGACCCGACCCGTCGTTACGGGAGTTACCACCCCGTTTTATGCTTCTATATGTTTCATTATACGTGTTTGGAGAATTTGAAGTAATTCGGATAGAGTTTGGTTAGAAATGAGACAATAAATCTCTTTATGATAAGGTTAGTTCGGAAAAAGTCAACCGAATGTTGACTTATGAGTCAGAAGGCTCGGAATGGATTTCAGATGATTCGACCAGTTTCGGGAGATGATTTGTGACTTAGGAGCGCAATCGGAACTGAATTTGGAGGTCCGGTGTGGAATTAGGCTTGAATTGGCTAAGGTTGAATTTTGGCAAATTCCGGATGGTAGGTGAGATTTTGATCCGAGGGTCGGAATGGAATTCCGAGAGTTTCAGTAGCTCCTTAGGTGATTTTGGATATGCGTGCAAAGTTTCAGATCATTCGGAGGTGTTTAGGTCGGATTTTAGATCAAATGCAAGTTTCGGAAGTTTTAGTTTAACTTAGGCTTGAATCCGTGGTAATTCGATGATTTTGGTGTTTATGATAGTGTTTTTATGTTACGAGCAAGTTCGAATGAAGTAATAGAACATATCTATGCATTTGGTTGAGGTCCCGAGGGCCTCGGGGTGAATTAGGGTGGTTAAACGAGAGTTTTGAGGTGTAATTGCAGGTCAGATTTTTCTGTCATCTGGTGTTTCCGCTTCTGCGGAAATGGACCGCAGAAGCGGTACCGCAGAAGCGGTTACGTGGTCGCAGAAGCGGTCGTGGCCGGCTAGGGAAATTCCGCAGATGCGGAAGGTGGCTCGCACCAGCGGGTCCACATAAGCGGACAAGGTGCCGCAGAAGCGGTCTTTGAAGGAACCGCAGAAGCGGACTTCGCGTCGCATAAGCGAAGTCCGGGCTTCTAAGTGAAAACCGCTTAAGCAGAAATGTGGCCGCNAAAAGCGGTCCCGCATAAGCGAAAGCGGGACTGCAGAAGCGAAAATCGCTGGGCGACAGAAGGGTTTTAAAATAATATTTCATCCGCGACCCTTTCATATTTTTCCTCCATTGTTGACGTTCTTAAGAGCTTTGAACAAGGAAATTCGAGGGTTTTGACTGAGAATCACTTGGAGGTAAGTTCTTTGGCCTAAATATTCGAATTTATGGTAGAAATTACATGTAAATTGTAGAAAATTCATCAAAAACGGGTCAGGCTAGGGCTTGGAAAGCTGTGATGTAAAAAAGGAATTTGGAGGGTCAAACGAGCTCCGATTTTGGTAAACTTTACATGCACAGACTCATGGCGAGACAAGGAATCCGTTGGTGTGATTTTCGGAATTTTTCGAGAAGTGGGCCCGGGGTTCGGGTTTTACCAACTTCGTGAATTTTAGTACTTTTCGAGTATTTTTGATTGGGTTATGTTTCTTTAACCCATATTTATGTATTCATTGTGATTTTGACTAGATTCAATGCGCGAGGAGGTCGATACGAAAGGAAAAGGAATTGCGAACCATTCTACGGCCGGATAGAGGTGAGTAGTTGGTGTATATGATGGCCTGAGGGTTTGAAACCCCGGCTTATCACATTGTGACGCTATTGTAGGGCGTGACTCGTACCCCATGGCAGGTGCGGGACTGGTTATGACTGGGGATCGAGACTTAATCCATCCCGAACAAGAATATTTCTATATTGGCGACTGATACGCACCCTGTATTGAATATATCTGGGCTTATTGCCCTGTTTGGGGCCTTGTACCGATCTGTAGCATCCTTAGAGGATGATTGTCATTGTGATAGCATGCTTTGTATAATCATTGGTCTCAGTCCTGTGTTTAATCGCTGTTATGAAACGCTAAGTCACTTTTCCTGAAGTTAAATATCTAAAGTATATTCTTCTTAATAAATAGGAAATTGGGAAATTAATTGAATCTGTTACGTGACTCATATGCATATTGTGGACTGAGTATGGATCGGGCTGCACGCCGCAGCGAATCGTGTGATTATATTGCGATTGGGCTGAAGGAGCCCCTCCGGAGTCTGTACACACCCCCAGTGAGCGTCGTCGACGTTAAATGGATCGGGCTACGCGCCGTGGCGGTCATGTGCATTGCATTGCATCTTTACATTATACTTGACTGATATATTTTGAGTTGTTTTGCTGTTAGTTCGTAGTTAGGTGTTGGACTGTTAGTTTTAGCTTTACTTTGTGGCAGTTCGTGGATTTTTTATCTTCAGACATTTTATATGCTTATTACTCACTGAGTCGGTAGTACTCACCCCTACTCCCTGCACCTTGTGTGCAGATTCAGGTACACCGGAGGCTTAGCTGAGCAGTCTTGGTTTCCCAGAGCTTATCAGAGTTGTTGAGGTAGTTGCTTGATGTTCGCAGGACCTGACTACTCTTCCTATTTCAGTTTTATTTATATATACATTTCCAGACTTGAGTATTTTCGTTCAGATATTGTTATTCGGATTGTTTTAGAGGCTCTAGACTCGTGACCCCAGGTCTTTTAGAGCGTTTTATCAGACTTCGTATTTTTCTCAGTATTATTCTATTATAAATATTGGAATATTATTCTAAAACTATTATAATCTCTATAGATTGTCGGTTTGAGGTTTACGGTTAATTTGGGAACGATTGTGGTCTGGCTTGCCTAGCAATGTTGTTGGGCGCCATCACGACCGGGTTTGGGGTCGTGACAAGTTGGTATCAGAGCCTAGGTTACTAGGCCTCGCGAGTCATGAGCCGGTTTAGTAGAGTCTCGCGGATCGGTACGTAGACGTCCGTATCTATCCTCGGGAGGCTACAGAACCTTTAGGAAGCACTTCACTTTCTTGAAATTCAAATCGTGCGGCTTGTTATTATGAACAACTAAATTCCGTATTCTATTCTCTCGCAGATGGCGAGAACCCGCGCTAACGGACGTGGCGGACGACCACCAGTGCCACTTAGAGGCCGTGGTCGCGGTAGAGGCAGGGCAGCAGGGACAGCACCTGCTGACCCACCAGTTGACCAGGCTCAGGGTCAGATTCCAGCACCAGTTGACCAGGCTCAGGGTCAAATTCCAGTTGTAGATGCTCCAGCAGCACCTGTTCAGGCACCGGCAGTGCCCATCGTGATTCCTGGTCTCCAGGAGGCTTTGGCTCAGATCTTGTCCGTCTGCACTGGCCTGGCTCAAGCGGTTTCAGCTACTACAGCGGCGGCTACTTCTCAGACCGGGGGTGGTCATCAGACCCCCGATGCTCGCACACCCGAGCAGGTTGTTCAGGGCTTACAGACACCTGGGGTAGCTCCAGCTCAGCCAGTTCAGCCAGCTGCACCAGTTGCAGCAGTTGTTCCAGTTGCGCCAGTCGCACCAGCTCCAGCTCATGTGGTTCCAGCTATGCCGGATGACGAGCAGCGTCGGTTGGAGAGGTTCGGTAGGCTTCAGCCCCCGACATTCAGTGGTGTTGAGGGCGAGGATGCCCAGGGTTTTCTGGATAAGTGCCAGCGTATGCTTCGTACTGCGGGTATTCTGGAGTCTAGTGGAGTGGCTTTTACTACCTTCCAGTTCACAGGGCCTGCATTTAATTGGTGGGAGGAGTTCGAGAGGCGTAGGCCTATTGGAGCAGCGCCCCTCACGTGGCAGCAGTTCTCTACGGTATTCTTGGAAAAATATGTACCCCAGTCTCACAGGGAAGAGCTGCGTCGTCAGTTCGAGTGGTTGACTCAGGGAGATATGACAGTGACTCAGTATGAGTTGAGGTTTACACAGCTAGCTCGGCATGCTACGTGGATGATCCCGACAGATCGCGAGAGGATCAGAAGGTTTGTGGATGGTCTCAACTATCCGATTCGCATATTGATGACTAGAGAAAGGGCTACAGCAGTTACATTTGAGGAGGTAGTTGATGCGGCTCGTCAGATTGAGACAGATCGTCGTCGGGAGCGTGAGGAGAGGGAGGCTAAGAGGCCTCGAGGTTCAGGTAGTTTCAGTGGTGCTCCGTCTAGGGGCCAGTTCCAGCGCAGCAGAGGTCGTTCCTTCAGACCTCCTCAGTCAGGTCGTTCAGAGTCCAGTGGGGCTTCGTCAGGCCGTGGTCATCAGGGTCATCAGCAGAGCCAGCCTGCACTGAGTGCCCTTCCAGCTCAGAGCTCTGCTCCTGCTTCTTCAGCCCAGGGTTCATCTGCAGCGAGGGGTTCCCATCAGTCCCCTTCTCCAGCTCCAGGTCGTTGCTACGAGTGCGGTGAGTTGGGTCATATGAGGAGACAGTGTCCCCGGTTCCGTAGTAGACAGTCTCAGCAGAGGGATCAGCCCTCATCTTCTGCTCCTGTTTCTTCAGCACCCACTCAGTCAGCTAGGAGTGGAGGTCAGGTAGCCAGAGGTCACCCCAGGGGTGAGGACCGTACTGGCGGTGGTCAGGCTCGATTCTATGCTCTTCCAGATAGGAGAGACGCCAGTGCATCAGATGCAGTCATCACAGGTATTATCTCAGTCTGCCACAGGGATGCCTCTGTCTTATTTGATCCCGGATCTACCTACTCCTATGTATCTTCATATTTTGCTCATCATTTGGGTACGACCCGTGGTTGTCTTGCCTTGCCTGTGCATGTATCTACCCCGGTGGGTGATACTGTTATTGTGGATCACGTATATCGATCCTGTCTTGTTACTATTGGGGGTCTGGAGACCCGAGTTGACTTGTTATTATTGGGCATGGTGGATTTCGACGTGATTCTGGGTATGGATTGGTTATCTCCGTACCATGCTATTCTGGACTGTCATGCCAAGACAGTTACGTTGGCTATTCCGGGTATTCCGAGGATCGAGTGGCGAGGCGTGACTGACTATGTACCCGGCAGGGTGATTTCCTTCCTAAAAGCCCAACGGATGGTTGGGAAGGGTTGTTTGTCGTACTTGGCTTTCGTTAGAGATGTTGGAGCTGAGACTCCTAGTCTTGATTCGGTTCCCGTTGTGAGGGATTTCCCTGATGTGTTTCCAGCGGACCTGCCGGGCATGCCGCCGGACAGGGACATTGATTTCGGTATTGATCTGGTGCCGGGCACTCAGCCCATCTCTATCCCTCCCTATCGTATGGCACCAGCGGAGTTAAAAGAGTTGAAGGAACAGCTTCAGGAACTCCTAGATAAGGGGTTCATTCGCCCGAGTGTGTCACCTTGGGGTGCACCAGTGTTATTTGTAAAGAAGAAGGATGGCACAATGAGAATGTGCATTGATTACAGACAGCTGAACAAGGTGACAGTGAAGAACAAGTACCCACTACCCCGTATTGAGGATTTGTTTGATCAGCTTCAGGGAGCAAGGGTATTCTCTAAGATTGACCTCCGATCGGGCTATCACCAGCTGAAGATTAGGGATTCAGACATTATGAAAACGGCTTTCAGGACGAGATATGGGCACTACGAATTTCTAGTGATGTCCTTCGGGCTGACTAATGCCCCAGCCGCATTCATGCACTTGATGAACAGTGTATTTCGGCCGTATCTGGATTCTTTTGTGATCGTGTTTATTGATGATATTCTGTATACTCGCGTAGCCAGGAGGAGCACGCGCAGCACCTGAGGGTGGTATTACAGAGATTGAGAGAGGAGAAGCTTTATGCGAAGTTCTCTAAGTGTGAGTTCTGGCTTAGTACTGTGACTTTTCTGGGACACGTGGTGTCCAGTGATGGTATTCAGGTGACCCAAAGAAGATCGAGGCGGTGCAGAGTTGGCCCAGACCGTCCTCAGCTACTGAGATCCGGAGTTTCCTCGGTTTGGCGGGTTATTACCGCAGGTTCGTTCAGGGCTTTTCATCTATTGCTTCGCCTTTGACGAAGTTGACACAGAAGAATGCTCCATTTGTGTGGTCGGATGAATGCGAGGAGAGCTTCCAGAAGCTCAAGTCGGCCTTGACCACAGCTCCGGTGCTAGTATTGCCATCAGCTTCAGGTTCTTACACGGTGTATTGTGATGCGTCAAGAGTTGGGATCAGTTGTGTATTGGTGCAGGAGGGCAGAGTTATTGCGTATGCTTCTCGTCAGTTAAAGCCCCATGAAAAGAACTACCCTGTTCATGACTTAGAGTTGGCTGCTATCGTTCATGCCTTGAAGATTTGGAGGCATTATCTATATGGTGTATCTTGTGAGGTATATACGGACCATCGCAGTCTTCAGCACTTGTTTAAGCAAAAGGATATTAATTTGAGGCAGCGGAGATGGCTTGAGTTACTCAAGGATTATGATATTACCATCCTGTATCATCCCGGGAAGGCCAATGTAGTGGCCGATGCTTTAAGCCGGAAGTCCATTAGTATGGGTAGTTTGGCGTATATTCCAGTTGGGGAGAGGCCCCTTGCACTTGATGTTCAGGCTTTGGCCAATCAGATGGTGAGGTTAGATATTTCCGAGCCCAGTCGGGTGTTGGCTTGTATGGTTTCCCGATCTTCTTTGTACGATCGCATCAGAGAGCGCCAGTATGATGACCCGCATTTGCTTGTCCTGAAGGACAGGGTCCAGCATGATGATGCCAGAGATGTGATCATTGGAGATGATGGTGTGTTGCGGATGCAGGGCCGGATTTGTGTGCCCAATGTGGATGGGCTCCGGGAGTTGATGTTACAACCCATTCACATACGTTAGTTCATGCCATAAGGTCGTCGACGTAAATCCATGAAGAGATTATCTTTGAGATGATAAGAGATTAATCCGATTGGTCTTAAATGATACAAAGGTGTATAAGGGTGGTTAACAAGTATTAGAAGTTAAACGAATCAAGGATGTTGTCAGCCGTATTTTTGGGTAAACCTAGGGGTGCTTAATACTCTCAAGAGGTCGTATTTTAAAGTATATGAATCATAAAATATCCGTATCATAGTCTTGAAGTCAAACGAGTTATGAAACAAAAGTCGACAAGAGTTGTTGCAACTTAAGTTCATAGTTTTACTTAAACTTTAGGTCAAATGTTATTAAGCTTTTCTTCCAGTATACTTGGAATTACGGGGTGATCTACCCACCAAATTGAAGATCTATGAGTCTAGTTTCCAACGCATTAAACCTTTTATCAAGACGACATTGGAGTAGAGAGATATAGACATTTTTGCGAGACTGCACAAGCTGCTAGGTGACAAGTAGGTGGGTCACCTACTTGGTTAAATGATAGCCCAAAAAGAGGCAATTTCGGGTCAGACAAAGAGCCCATTAAAAGTCTTATCTTCTGCAATATATCCCTCATTATATTTCACAAATAACCAGACCTAAACCCCTGCAAACTTCCTCCCAAAAATTATCCACAAACCCTAATTGATTTTCCCTCTCTTTCAAGTTCAAATTGGGGGTAAACCCTAGAGTTTGAAGAACCAAGATGAGGGCTGAGTTATCCAACAAGTAAGGTGAGTTTACTGCTATCTTTCATACATTTATTCTGCTGTGAATTCATGGTAATTCGTTCTATACATGTAAGAACTCACGGGACGATGATCGGAAGTCGTGAGTTCGAGTTATTCACTTGTAGCAGACTGTTTTGTGGACTGTTTTGTGTTGCTGTTGGGCTGCGTGTTTTACTACTATTTTGTGGAGTTTTAGAGGAGGAAGGGTGTGGATAAACACCATATAGATGTAGGGTTGTGGGCTGTTAGTTCTTCGTAATATTTCCGGATCGTTTGACACGACTACGGTGGCCGTCGTATGTATGAAGTGATTTGGTTGTGCGTGGACTGTTTTGGGAGGCTCAATATGATTATTATTGATGTTGTTTGGGCTGTTTGGTGATTGTTTGGAATTGTGTGAAGTCATATATATAGGGGAGGTGCTGTCCGTTTCATCGTAAAATAGGTTGTGGTCGATACATAATAGTTATGACGCTTGAATGGTAACTATAGTATCGTTTCTCTTATTATAGACTAAGGAGTCGTGAAAATTGCATAGCTTGAGATTGGGGCAGTATATACAAGGTATGTGAGGCTATCCCTTTCCTTCTTTTGCACGACTCCGATTTTACTTAATGTAATGAACGAGCTTCCAAAGATACTCTACTCTTAGAAGCTAGCAGTACTTACATTGTTTCCCCTCTTATGGAACGATTGATGTTGATGTTGCTTCTCTTATTCTTATGTTATCAATGTTATTGGTACTTCCTGATTCTTATAAGGTTCATGGTGAAGAGTTAGTCCTAATAACGTGTACAGAGGATACCGACCTTACGTCACTCCAAAAAGTTTAGAACGTGAGTCCATGAGTCGAGCATGCATTATATATATGTATCTATTTTACTCTACCGAGTCGCGCTATAGTCGGCCGGGTACGGCACCTATTGTGCAACCACTGATCAGTTGGTTTTACCGAACTCACGTGCCGGGTACATTTTTACCGAGCCTATTACGGTCGGGTACGATATGATGATGATGATGCCCACAGAGGCGTATGTTTTAAAAGTTTATGTATATATACATATGTATCACGCATTTCATCTCAGTAGCCCTTAGAGGTACCCAGATGTTACAGGTTGTTTATTCTCTATCCCTGCTTACATTACTGTTCATACTTATGGTTCCCTGCCTTACATACTCAGTACTTTATTCGTACTGACGTCCTTTTATTTGTGGACGCTGCATGTCGTGCTGCAGGTCCTGATAGACAGCCAGGTGCAGCTCCCCCACCATAGTAGGCTGTCCAGTTCAGCGGTGATTAGCGAGATCCCTTCTTCGGACTTGCCTTGGTCTTGGTATGCATTTTTGTTATAGATATTATGGGTATGTCAGGGCCCTGTTCCGGCTATGTTGCAACACTTATGTTCCTTTAGAGGCTCATAGACAGGTGTCGACTCATGTATAGTTTGGTAGGCCTTGTCGGGCTGGTTTTAATGTTGTATAGTCTCTCATGGTAGTGTGGTAGCTCGTACCTTATATATAGTTTCTTGATTGTCTAGTCATCCCATGTTATGTATGTTCATGCCATCATATTTTATTGTTGGTTGTCCATGACCCATGTCTACCATTTATATTGATCTCGTCAGCCCTAAAAGATAATAAAGAAGGTTAGATAAAATGTATGTTGGTACTCGGTAAGTATGGCCGGGTGCTAGTCATGGCCCTCCAGTTTGGGTCGTGACACTCCACTATGTCTTTCTTCATCCTCCGCCACCAATAATGCTGCCTCAAGTGACGATGCATCTTCGTAGCCCCCGGGTGGATGGAATACCGCGAACTGTGTGCCTCCTCTAGTATCCTCTCCCTCAGACCATCAACATTAGGAACACATAGACCACCCTGGAGCCGCAAAGCACCATCCTCGCCAATAGAAACCTCCTTGGCACCTCCCTGAAGCACCGCCTCTCTAAGAACTGCCAGATGTGGATCATCGAACTGCCGGGCCTTTATTTCTCCCAACAATGAAGACTGAGCAACCATACATGCAAGAACCCGGCTGGGCTCCGAAATGTCTAACCTTCAAGCCCCGTACAGGTAGTGCCTCCATATCTTAAGAGCATGAAAAATCGCCGCCAACTCCAGATCGTGCACAGGATAATTTTTCTCATGAATCTTCAGCTGACAGGAGGCATATGCAATAACTCGCCCCTCCTGCATCAATGAAGACTGCCGGGCCTTTATTTCTCCCAACAATGAAGACTGAGCAACCATACATGAATCTTCAGCTGACAGGAGGCATATGCAATAACTCGCCCCTCCTGCATCAATACACAACCCAAGCCAACGCGCGAAGCGTCGCAATACACTGTATACATCTCAGAATCGGAAGGCAACACAAGAACTGGTGCTGTAGTCAAGGCTGTCTTGAGCTTCTGGAAGCTCGCCTCACAATCATCGGACCAATGGAAAGGAGCACCCTTCTGGGTCAATCTAGTCAGAGGTGATGCAATAGATGAAAAGCCCTGCACGGACCGCCTATAATAACCTGCTAACCCCATGAAACTCCTAATCTCGGTCACTGAAGTAGGGCGTGGCCAACTCTAAACTGCCTCAATCTTCTTGGGATCTACCTTAATAGCTTCTCCTGACACAATATGTCTAAAGAATGCTACTGACTCTAGCCAAAACTCACACTTAGAGAACTTAGCATATAGCTTCTGCTCTCGCAAGGTCTGAAGCACTACTCTCAGATACTGCTCGTGCTTCCCTAGGCTACGTGAGTATATCAAGATGTGATCAATGAAGACGATGACGAAGGAATCAATATAAGTCCTGAACACCCTATTCATCAAATCCATAAATGTTGCTGGGGCGTTAGTCAAGCCAAAGGACATCACCAAAAACTCATAATGGCCCTATCTAGTCCGGAATGCAGTCTTCGAAGCATCCGAGTCCCGAATCTTCAGCTGATGGTATCCTGACCTCAAGTCTATCTTAGAGAACACCCTCGCACCCTGCAACTAGTCGAACAAGTCATCGAACGAGGCAACAGATACGTGTTCTTGATGGTGACTTTGTTCAACTGGCGGTAATCAATGCACATCCGTATAGTCCCATCCTTCTTCTTCACAAATAACAGCGGTGCACCCCAAGGCGATACACTGGGTCTAATAAACCCTTTTGCTAACAACTCCTCAAGCTGCTCCTTCAACTCCTTCAATTCCTTAGGAGCCATACGGTACGGTGGGATGGATATAGGTTGGGTGCCTGGAGCCAAATCAATACAAAAATCGATATCACGATCCGGTGGCATGCAAGGAAGATCAGAAGGAAACACATCAGCGAATTCTCGAACTACTGGAACTCAATCAATCGCGGAGACTCTGCGGTGGTGTCCCGAACATAAGCCAGGTACGCCAAACACCCCTTCTCGACCATGTGTCGAGCCTTCAGGAAAGAGATAACCCGGCTAGTGGTATCAACTGTGGAACCCTTCCACTCCAACCTTGGCAATCCTGGCATCACTAAAGTAACAGTCTTGGCATGGCAATCTAGAACGGCGTGATATGGACACAACCAATCCATGCCCAGGATGACCATAAAGTCGATCATGTCGAGTAATAGGAGATCTGCTCTAGTCTCAAAACCACAGAGGGTAACCACACAGGACCGGTAGATCCGGTTTACAACCACGGAATCACCCACGGGAGTGGACACATGAACAGGAATGTCCAAAGGTGCAGGAGGAATGACCAGGAAACAAGCAAACAGAGATGATACAAATGAATAGCTGGATCCTAGGTTAAATAATACCGAATCATCTCTACCGCAGACGGAAATAATACTTGTGATGACGGCATCTGAGGCCAATGCATCTGGCCTGGCTGAAAGAGCATAGAATTTGGTCGGAGCGCCGGCTGGCTGGCCTCCGCCTGATTGAGCACTAACTGGCTGACCTTTCCCTGCCTGACCTCCACCGCTAGGACGGCCCTTACCGGCCTGCCCTCCACCTCTAGGTGGCGGGGCAGCTGGTGCTGAAATCGTAGGCTGCTGACCCTGCTGTACTGCCTTGCCCCGAAGCCTGGGGCAGTATCTCCTCATATGACCGAGGTCCTCTCACTCGAAACAACCCTGCGGTGCGGCAACCTGCTGCCTTGATGGCTGACCCTGATGGCCCGTAGACCCACTGGAAGAAGCCTAAATAGTCGATGGACGGTGTGAACTCTCCGGCATAACACTGAAATAAGAATCAAAAGAACCCTAAGGACCTGAATACCCACCGGAGGAACCCTGAATAGCTGGTGGGCGATAAGAACTCTCTGGCATGGCGCTGAAAAAGGGGCACGCTAGAGCACCCCTAGCAGGTGGTGGTGCTGAATATGGGGGCCTGTTAGGCTGTCCTCTCCCGAACTGACCTCTGCCCCTAGCCGGGGCACCTCTGAACTCTCTGGAGAACCTAGCCCTCTTATCCTGCTGCATATGCTCCCTACCCCTCCGACGGTAACCCTCAATCCTCTGAGCAATCTCCACTACTAACTGGTAAGGAGTCCCCATCTCCACCTCTCGGGCCATGGTGGACCTGATGCCAGAATGCAACCCTGCAACAAACCTCTGCACTCTCTCTGCGTCAGTAGGAAGTATAATCAATGCATGGCGGGATAGCTAAGAAAACCTCACCTCATAATTGGTCACGGACAGCTGACCCTCCTCCAGCTGCTCAAACTGATACCACAGCTCTTCCCTCTTAGAGGGTGGAATATACCTGTCTAGAAATAACTGTGTGAACTCACTCCAAGTCATATGAGGAGAACCTGCTGGCCTGCCCAGAACATAAGACTGCCACCATCTGCGGGCCCTGCCCTCAAGCTAAAAAGTAGTAAAGTCAACTCCATGCGACTCCAATATCCTCATGTTGTGCAGTCTGTCCCTGCACCTGCCAATGAAGTCCTGGGCATCCTCATGACGCTCGCCCCCGAAGACCGGAGGGTGAAGCCTAGTCCATCTATCCAATAACTTCTGCGGATCGCCATCCGCAGCTGGCCTGGGCTGGGGCGCCACTACAGCAACTAGCTGAACCCCATCCGCGGGTAGTGCACCCAGAGTTTGATACACTGCAGCTGCATGTCCAGCAGCCTGAGCAGTAGGGGTCTGTGCTCCCCCTCTTGCCTGTGAGGTAGTTGGATCTGCTGGAAATAAACCAGCCTGAGTCATAGAATCCATGAACCGAAGCATACGGCCCATAACCTCCTGAAATCCCGGTGCTGTCATAAAGTGTACCGGGGTGGGCTCAGCTGCGGGCACCTCGCCCTGCTCCTTGATAATAGGATCTCCCGAAATCTGCTAGTGGTGCTACTGGGACGCCCTCGTCCCCTACCTCAGGCTGGTGCCCTCCCCCGGCCTCTGCCTCGGCCTCTAATAGCGGGGGCAGCAGCCCCTCACGGGTCCGGAACATCGGCCGTGCGTGTCCTCACCATCTGTGAGAGAGTAGAGAAGGAAACTTAGTATACTGACCACTACACAAGACGAAATGAATAAAGAGTAGTTTTCCTTAAACCCTATAGCCTCTCAAAGATAAATACAGACGTCTCCGTACCGATCCGTAAGACTCTATTAGGTTCGCCCATGGCTTGTGAGACCTACGTGAACCTAGTGCTCTGATACCATGTTGTCACGACCCATTTCTGAAAATAGATCGTGATGGCGCCCAACACCATGATCGGGCAAGCCAACGCGGAAAATGAAATTTAGTTCCCCGTTTTATTCCATTACCCAAAGTAAGTATAGAAATTCATAAAATTCGGGTCAAATCAGAAATGAGCAATAATAAGCCAAAATAGTTATACAACCCCAAAGTGATAGTCTACTAACGTGTGTGCCAAGGCCTGGTGTCACGAGTAATGGGCAACTAGTAGGATGTACAAAATAATAAAAACTATCCTACTGTCCGAAACAGAATAGACAGCAAAATACACAAGAAAGACATCTTCAGGCTGCTGAACGGCATGGAAGGGAAGCAGCTCACCGTAGAAGTCTCAAGTCCGCTCAGGAATGCGCACCAGACTGATAGCCAGATACACCTGCCTCAGATCCTGTACAATTAAGAACAGAAGTGTAGTATGAGTACATAAACAATATGTACCCAGTAAGTATCCCGTCTAATCTCGAAGAAGTAGAGACGAGAGGTCGACTTGACACTTACTAGGGTCAAATAATATAATAAAGTGCTCTGCTAAGCATGACAGTTTAAATAAATCAACGACATGCAGCAAGAGGTAATAGTCATGTCCCTAACAATTTTACAGTTATCCGTACACATTTCAAGTATTAGCAGATCAAGTCATGGATAAGTTTTCACATATAAATATATAAGTCTCATGCGCACATCATGTCGAGGTCGACGGCCCGATCCAACAGAAAATAAATTGTGCACTGCTAGAGGGTCGAATGGCGCGAACTATAGATGCATCTATTTCTACCGAGGCGATCGGCCCGATCCACAAATATCAATTTATCTCAAGAAAACACATGAATGCGTATTTATTTCCAAGTAATTTCATACAAGTGTCCAACAAGTGTATACATTCGCTTATTTCTTTTTCAAGTCTCTAGCATATCCTAAGTGATCACATTAACAAGAAAAATATGGAGACAGTTGCAAATATAGCATGATATGGGCCCTAGACTACCCGGACAATTAACATAATAGTATATATGCATGACACTCGTCACCTAATGCGTACGTAGCCCCCGCATTTAATGGCAAATTACTCAATTATTATACCTATGGGGACAATTCCCTCTTACAAGGTTAGAAAGGAGACTCACCTCGCTCCAAAGTGCACTTCCAATTGAAAGAACGAGTCCAAGCCCTCAATTCGGAGCCGAATTATCCCAAACAAGTTAAACGAAGTAAAAACTAGTCAATATAGACTCACAAGATCGAATTCTAGCTATTTAAGAAATTTCCCAACTCTTAACACGAGTTTCCTAAAATTCGACCCCGGGCCCACGTGCCTGAATTCCGAGATTTTTCGAAGGAAGTTGTTCTCTACATCCTAAGGATCAACAATATACGATTTCTAATTTATTCCATAGCAAATTTCGTGGTTAAATCTAAATTTTATTAAAACCCTAGGTTTTTGCTCTAACCCCATGATTTCACCTTAATACTAGTGTTTAATCTACCTAAAACATAAGTAATAAACTAGAAATGGGTAGGACTAACTTACCTCAAGATGCTTGGTGAAGATTTTCTTCAAGAGCTCAAAAATCGCCAATGGAGGAGTGAAAAGTGTTAAAATGGGTTTGGAACCTGTCTTTAATGAACCTCACTGGTTCAGTGATTTCCGCATCTGCAGTGAGGGGACTGCATCTGCGAGAAAGGGATCGCATCTGCGGAATGGGGCGAAAGAGCTAGGACCGCTTCTGCGGTCTCAAGGGCGCACCTGCAGAGCCGCTTTTGCGGTTCCTGGCCTCCCTGCTCTGGGCCGCTTCTGCGATTAAAGGACCGCTTCTGTGGTCTCGCACCTGCGGTCCAACAACCGCAGGTGCGGTTATGACAGAAGCAGCAAACTTCAGTCACTTTTCAAAATTTCCACTTCACTCGAGCCTCGTCCGTTTGACGCTCGGGGCTCCCGGGCCCCGCCCGAACATACCGACAAGTCTGAAATCACGAGACGGACCTACTCAAACCTTCGGAACGCCCGAAACAATGTTAAATCTAGGAATCACCCCCTAAAACCAAATGGATCAAACTTATGAACTTCAAGTTCTTAATTTTCCTCCAACGGGCCAAAACTCCCTTAAACTACTCGGATTGACACCAAAATTTGCGAGTTGGTCTTAAATGATATTTCGGACTTGTACCGGGCTTCGGAACCAACATTCGAGCCCGATACTCATGAAATCAATCATTAGTTAGTTTCTTTCAATCCTTAATATTATAGATTAACAATTTCTAATAAAAATTCATTACTCGGGCTAGGGACCTCGGAATTCGATTCCGGGCATACGCCCAGGTCCCATATTTTCCCGCGGATCCTCTGGAACCGTCAAAACACGAATCCGGGCCCGTTTGCCCAAAATATTGACCAAAGTCAAACTTAGCCCATTAAGGAAATCCTAAAGAGTTAAATATGCATATTTCAATCCAAATTTCTTCTAAATCCCGAACCAACCATCTCCGCAGGTCATAAATTAGTTAAAGCGAGCACGAAGAGTTTTATTTGGGGGAACGGGGTTCTAAAAAGGCAAACGACCGGTCCGGTCATTACACATTTACTTCAAAGAGTTAACAAGAGAAATAGCATAGTAACAAGAAATGGGGAAAGGGTATGGGAGTAGTCATGCAGGGGTCTATTACACATAATTAGTCATGACTTGGTGTTAACCAAGTACATTAGGAGACATACTAGTTGAGGGACATAAACAAGCACTCATGTAGACATGCTGATTACATTTGAACAAGAGAGGGCAGAACTTAAGCATGCTGAGTAAAGCAGTGGACAAGAAGTGCAATTAAACAACATGAGTCACTAAGTCAGTGCAGAAGAGACAGGGGTTGACAAACAATAGAGCACATAGAGTTGAGTTTCAGAATTGAACTAGAAACATACCAGTTAAGGAAGCAAAGTGCAGAAAAAGTAAAGCAAGTAGAGTTCCACAGTCTAGCCTTGGCTTTCAGCCGGCTAGACAAGCAATAGCACAAGTAGTAGAAAAAGAAAAGAGACTTTTGAGTGTGTATGTGTGTGTTCTGAACTTATTGTTTGTGTCTAAGACTGTAGAAGAGAGTCATTTATATAGTGGTTTGAAAACTAGTTCAAATAAGGCAAGAATCAATTCTTCAGTAATTATGGAACACGGCATAACAAATTGGTTCGAATCTCCCTTTGATTAAGGGAGTCAGTGTAAATGGTAAAAGGGCAGGTGACAAGTAAGGAAAGAAATCATACACGACTGGAGTATAACAAGTAAGGAAAGATTTCAAAAAATAGTACCAGTATAGAACGGGTAACTAAGGCTAGGTTCAGAAGGTTTTCAAACTAAGAAGACAATCAGTAGCAATGCAGACAAGGCAAGGAGAATTAATTAAGGTAAGCAACTAATGAAATCAAGTGGAAAGGTAGGGGTCGAGATTCAGTAGCATAGAGTGGGACCAAATTCACAAAGCCCTGATTAAGGACACAACTTAGTAAAAAAATAAGTATCATAGCAAAATAGGGTAAGGAAATCAATCAGCTTAACAAACGGGCAAAGTTCTTTTAGGTTTTTTGAAAGAAAATTTCCAATCACCGTAGATTAAGGAAACTAGACTTGATCTAAATGGAGTCATGACTCTATACTTTCAACATATAAATAGAGAAAGTCCACAGATATAGCAAGAAAACATATTTGAAGCATAGTCACAGAAAGAGGCAAAAGATGAACAAATAAAGCGAACACAATCATGCAAAAGCGACATATGTAGGCTAAGGATTCAAAAAAACATATTCGAAGCAGGGTAATCTCGGGACTCAAGTAAGCAGGCTAACATACAGACACGGAGTAAGGAAAGCATGCTAACACTCAGAGAGGCAAAGTAAGAAAAATTACAGAAACAAAGTAAAGAGAATCTTAAAAGAAAGGGCTTTTAACAGAGTTAAGTTAAATGCAGTAAGAGCACAAAATCGATCAAAACGAACAAGGTAAAGGGTTTAATCATAGCGAAATCAGCTAGAGCATGCGTAAAAGAACTCCGAGAAACCCTAGTTTTAGAAAAGAATGACTAAAATCGAAATAGTCAGTTAAAAAATAGGAAATTTTATAGGAAAAAGCTTGATATTACTTGAATCATCTCAGATCTAGAAAGCTTGATAATACTTGAATCATCTCAGATCTAGAAAGATCTGAGAAGAATCGAACAACATTGACTTTAGGGTTTCGAAAAATAGTAAAGATGAAGAAAAATCGGTTAAAAAACTCATGGATACACCTAGATCTAAGACATATCTAAAGAAAATTAAAAATCTCAAGAGCTAGGGTTTCAGAAAACCTTGAGAAGATGAGAAAACTTTAGAACGTTACCAGTTTTAGCCGGAAAAGTCATGGATCCTACTCGAACAGCCCTAGATGGCCGAAAAATGGCATGAAAGACCATGGATAGTCTCTCGGAGAGTTTTGAACAAGGTCTGGACTAGATCTCCTCGAGATCCTTCCATGAAATCGCAAAAACGAGCAACCAGAAGACGTAGGAGACAAGTATATGTCTCAAACGACCCTGGGAACCCATGAATCGAGTGATGATCGAAGGGATTAGGTAGGTTTTAGGTGGCGGCGACTAGGGTTAGGTTTAGGTCTCAGAGAGAATTGGAGGGAAAGGGATTCAAAGGCGGCTCAAATGAAAAATGGGGTTGGGTTTTGGGGGTTCGTTGGGTTAAAAAAGGTAAGGAACAAGGTGGACTGTTGATCTGGGAGATCAACGGTCGAGATTAGAGAGGGTAGTTGGGGTTCCGGGTTTGGACATGGGTTAAAAGGCGTGGGTCGGGTTTTAATTATAGAATTGGGCTGGAAATTGGGGACCTGATTTGGATATAATTGAAAGCCCCTTTTGGCTATAACTTAAATATCCAGTTTTTCCCTTTTTAATTCATAAAAATAGTAAATAGTTTCTGGAAAAAAATAATAATTTAAAGTGCTAATATGGCTTAGAATACATAATTAGCAATTTAAAAACACAGGATCCAATTTTATGCGTATGAAACATAATTAAATCTTAGAAAGGGCTAATATTGCAATTATGTGCAATTTAACTTTAAATATACTAAATGTAATTATAAAAATATAAAAAAATTACGTTAGACATATTTTGGCATAAATATAGAAATCCAATAGATGAATTATCAAAATAATAATTTTGGAAATAATTATTGGGGATTTTATGGATAAAAAGAAAAAAAATCAATTTAAAACCCTTAAAATTACGGAAAAAATAAATACAACCTTGGGCATGCTTATATATGCATGTATATGCTATTTTGAAGGTATTTTGGATATTTAAAATACATAGAAAAAAATTGGGTATCAACACTGAGTCGATGTACCTGGACCTGCACACGGAGAACATGTGCAGGAAAGAGCATGAGTATACCACAGCGGTACCCAGTAAGTGCCAAGCCTAACCTCGGTCGGGTAGTGAGGAGGAAGGTCAGGGCCCTACCGATTATAAAATAAAAAGCAAGGTAAGACAGTGTAAGGTGCAACAGTATAATCAAAACAGTATCAGAAAATGAGAAGAAATGAGAGACAAATATACACTCAGTACACAGAAACATCGACAGGGGATCTCCCGGGATCCCGTCCCGTAGTCCCAAACGTAAAGACTCGGCGATCTCTCAGTATCCTCAATATGTATGCTAGGGATCTCTTGGTATCCCGAGGATCTCTTGGTATCCTCAATATATGTACTGGGGATCTCTTGGCATCCCGAGGATCTCTTAGTATCCTCAATATATTTGTTGATACCCAATTTTTCCCTATATATATTCAATATGTAAACCACCTTCAAAATAGAATATGTATGCATATATGAGCAGGTCCAAGGGTTTTGTTATTTTTCCATATTTTTAAAGATTTTTTAATTGATTTATTTCCCCTTTTTTATCCATAAAACCCAATAATTATTCCCAAAATTATTATTTTTGATAATTCATCTATTGTATTTCTATATTTATGCCAAATATGGCTAAAGTAATTTTTTACAAATTTTTTACAACTTTATTCAGTATTTTTAAAGCTAAATTGCACATAATTGCAATATTAGCCATTTTAAAGTTTAATTATGTTTTAGACGCATAAAATTAGATCCTGTATTTTTAGATTGTTAATTTATATGTTATAAATCACTTTAGTACTTTCAAGTTATTTTTCAGAAGCCATTTACTATTTCTTATAAATTAAAAAGGGAAAACTGGCTATTTAAATAACAGCCCCATTTGTATTTCAAATCTAGCCCAAATCAAACCCCCAATTCCCCGGCCCAATTTCTAATTAAACCCGACCCTAACCCTTTTAAACCTTACCCAAACCCGGATCCCCACCTACCCCATTTAATCTGGGCCGTTGATCATTCAGATCAACGTCCACCATTCCACCTGCCTAAATAAACCCAAACGACACCCTTAACCTAGTTTATTTCCACCAACCCGCCGCCCTTGAATCCCCTTGCTCTCCAATTCCCTCTGCAACCTCACTCAAACCCTAACCGCCGCCACCCAAACCAACCTTAATCCCCTTCTATTCTCACTCAATCTATGGACTCCCATGGCTATTTGAGACGTGTACCGGTCTCCTATGTCTCCTGGTTGCCTGTTTTCATGATTTCATGGAAATATCTCAAAGAGATCTAGTCCAGTCTTTGCTCAACTTCTATCTATGGTCTTTTCCCGGCCATCCATGGCTTTTCGGCTAGATCTGTAACTTTTCGAAGTCTTTCTCATTTTTTTGGGTTCTCCGAAACCCTAGCTTTAAAGGCTTTCCGATTTTCTTTCAGATCTATCTTAGATCTGTGTATGTTATGAACCTCTTAAGTGTTTTCCTTAGAGGTTTTCCGATTTTTTCAAAGCGACTCTTCGTCTTCAAAGATTAGGGTTTTCTTAACCTCTTTTAAAAGATCTCTTCTCTGATTTTTCAGTGTTGTTTTATGATTTTACTATGTTTAAACGATTTGTTTATGTTTTTCATCTACCTAGTTCATTGTGCTAAAACTCTAAGTAACTTTGGTTTTATCCGGGGTTCTGAAACTGTCTTTTTGTACGTATGCATGTTTCGATTGAGTTCTTCATGGTTAAACCCTTTCCTTTGTTTGTCTTGACTGAGTCTGAGTTCTTACCGTTTTTGTTAAAACCCTAATTTCCTACAACTTTTCTCACTTGTTACTGTGAGTTTTTAAAGACTTCCTTTACTTATTTCCGTGTGTTGGTCAGATCTCTTTTACTTGTTGCTATGTGTTAGACTGGTTTCTTTATTTTGGTTCTATGTGTGAGCCATGACTGCTTGACCTTGTAGATTACCATTCTTTGAGTAGTCCTTAGCCTATTCATGTCACTTCTGTACGTTAATGTTCGTCTAATTTGCTCCTTTTTTGTCAATATGTTTTACCCTGCATGTCTGATACGCGTGTTCATTCTTTTCTATTTATATGTTGAATTGCAAAATCATGATTCCTTCTTGATTGATCTTGATTTCCTCAAGTTACGTTTGATTGCAAAGGTTTTTTTATAAACCCCTAATTTTACTCGTTTGATTAAGTTGATAGATTCCCATTCCTTTATTTGCTGTGATATTTCACCCTTGCTGAATCCTTTCCCCAAATTAAATATATTATGTACTTAGACTCAATTGTATACTCTATTTTCTTACTATCCCTTATATGGTCAGAAATCAATCTTCCTCAAATTGATTTTCTTTCCTTAATTATCCCCTATTAGTATCCGTGAAGTATTAGTTCCTTGATTAAAGGGAAGTACTTGTATTAATGGGATTCTGATTGTGATTATTTCCATATTTGTGTTAAAGCTTTACTTGTTACCTTATTTTCTACTCGTTTTCAAAGCTATAAATACCCTATCCTCTCTTCTCTAAACACACGAACAACTGAGTTCAAAACACACACTTACACATTCAAACTCTCTTTCTTTCTCTACTACTTGTCCTACCGCCTTGTCTAGTCAGCTGAAAGCCAAGGCTCGACTGTGGAATTCTGATTGCTTTACTTTTCTTTTCCTGCACTTTGCTTCTTCAACTGGTATGTCCCAAGTTTAAATTCTGAAACTCAAACCTATGTGTTTCCTTGTTGTCAATCACTGTCTCTTTCTGCACTGACTTAATGGCTCATACTGTTGCACTTTTTGTTTACTGCTTTACTCAGCATGCTTAAAATTCTGCCCTCTTTTTCAAATGTAATTAGTATGTTTACTTGTTCCTGCTTGTGTCCCTTAACTAGCATCTCTTCTAATGTACTTGATTCATGACTAATTATGTGTTTCTGTTTTGGGTCCTCTATGTCCCCAACCCCTACTCCCCTGTTTGTAACTGCTGAAGCATGTACTCCTCCCTGAACTTGTTCTGTGGTTTTGCTGCTCCTATCCCTTGCTCCCTTTCAAAACTCTTTTGCTGATCTACAAACTTATTTCAAACATGATGTTTTTAAAACTATTTCAAGCACTCTCACATGCACTCTTAGATCATTAGGTTCTGCCCCTCTTGTGTGAGCCTTGCGTTGGGACCCTTGAGCTCCCTCTGAACCTGGACACACAAGGGCTGGCCCTTCCACACTGCACCTACTCTTGGCTATTCAATCTGGGTGCGAGCACTGCCCAGGAACCCTTGAGGTCCTTAGGGAACTCTGACACACCTAGGTATGAGGGAAAGCTATGGAACAATATTAGCATTTGAGGTGGTTTATTACATAACTCAGAGAGGAAGTCAGAATCAGGCTTCCTATAGTTGTAATTCTTATTTTTCAGTTCTTATGTAATTATATCGCATGGTCTGTATTAATTTGTAAACAAGTATTGCGGTCGCCAGTGAAAAGGGACGAAAAATATGCATTCTATAGTTGTTAAAGGGTAGAAAGCATGTTATTAGGCTTATATTCCTAATTGTGCAATAGAAACCATGTCTAGGATTCATTATGCATTAGAAATCATGCTCTAAGGACCTTTGTTTCTTGCTTCAGCACTTCATTCATTAGTCTATGCTTTATGTCTATCACTTAGAAATCCTGCTCCTAGGGCAATAACAACATTGGTATAAAAAGATGTTATTTCAAAAATCCTGCAACTATTATGTACACTTAGAAATCATGCCTTAGGGACTCTGCCATTTGCATGTGCATATTAGATATCATGTCCTACGATTCTATTTGCATTTCGTTTAAAACGCCTAGTTGATTACTGATTCATGAAAAGGTAGTAAAGTAATAATTTTTCACATTGTGATGCTTCTGAATAAAATTGGGAACCATCTCTGCAACTAGAACAACATGTTTTAGGTAAATAAAATAATCTCCAAATTGTCTTAATGACTTGGAACAACTGTCGCGTCTCGCTTTGCGCCTAGGAAAGCCTTAGGTAGTAACATTAATAAAACTGGAATTGCTTTTGTTTAATTATCAACTGTTAAAATCAGTAGGCAAAACCTGATTCAGACTTCTTTTCTAAGTCAAGTGATAAATCTGTTTCAGATGTTATCGCTCAAACACCTTGCTTTAAGATTTTAAATTCAGACCTTAACTGCATATAAGCCATGATGTCTATGTGCATTATCTGCGGAGGTATACATGAGCCTTCTACTTGCTTATATGTTTCCCCCTCTAAATGCAGTCTTATATGTTTTGTATGTCACTTTAGTATTTTTGCCTTTGAACTTGAGTGTCTGCCTAGAACCTCCATCTTATAGGAATAGGAGTCCTAAATTCCTCCAGCACTGATAGGAAGGGACGGGTAACTGTCACGACCCCGGTTCGCCCTCCGTGAACCATCTTGATGGAACCTAGTCTCTACGACTAGGTAAGCCTAAATTTCTGAAAAGAAACCAAAATTTTGCGGAAGTAAAGCAATTTAAAACAGAAATAAGAAATAACCAGTGTATAAATGTGCCGCTCGGCATACACCATATTTAACTCTCAAAACCAACATATAAATCCAAGACCCGGAGACCCATGAATCACAAGATAAGAAGTACTACACAGCTCTAACTCCAGAATGTCTAACAAGAACTGAAAATACAGAAGGGCTAATACTAAACAGCAAGAATAGAAAGAGACTCCTCGGTCTGCGGACGCGGCAGATATACCTTGAAATCTCTACAAAACTGCCTCGCCTCAAGGATGATAAGACTGAGCGAAAGTACCTGGATCTGCACATGAAAAACATGCGCAGAAGGGGCATGAGTACACCACAGCGGTACTCAGTAAGTGCCAAGCCTAACCTCGGTCGGGTAGTGACGAGGAAGGTCAGGGCCCTACTGAGGTCAAATAAAATATAAGGGTTAACAATGTGAAGTAAACAGTATAAATAAGTGCAACAGTAAAAAATAACATAGGATTGAAAGAACAACAACAACTAGAACAGAGATAAACAAACCACGGAAGGAAATACAGCTCAACACAGAGATAACAACCGGGGCACCTTCTAGGATACCATCCTGTAGTCCCAATTATAACTATCTAGTGGATCTCCCGGGATATCGTCCCGTAGTCCATCATACATGTGTCCAAAGGATCTCCCGGGATCCCGTCCCGTAGTCCAACTATCAATGCGCAGGGGATGTACCGGAATCCCGATCCGTAGTCCCCAAATATAAATACCAGTACTGGGGGAATCTACCGGGTGCATTCCCGTAAAACCATAACTGTGTAGGGGGATCTACCGGGAATCTAACCCGTAGTGCCAAAGTAAATGTGCAGGGGGATCTACCGGGAATCTAATCCGTACTCCCAAAGTAAACAGACAAGGGGGAGCTGCCGGAATCCCACATTCGCAGTTCCACTGTAAATAGACAATAGCTGCAAGAAAATATTCAGAGAAGGGAAATTTCATATTAAGGCAACAAATAATTCTAGCCTAGCATGCTGCACAGAGTTCAGGTAAACAGATTGAACAATTAAAGTAATTAAATCACTTAGACATGCTTTCCTAAGCTAACAACAGGCTTAATAGTACAAGTAATAAAAGCAGGAGAAGAACATACTAATAAGTACTTAAAGAAAAGCCGGATTTCCAACAATTTGCACAAGTATGCACTCATCACCTCACGTACAAGGCATTTCAATTACCAAATATATCAAACCTAAGGGGAAGGTCCCCCACACAAGGTTAGACAAGCCACTTACCTCGAACCGGCTCAAAATCAACCTGAGACCACGTTCCTGCCACGAGTACTCGACTCCAAATGGCCCAAATCTATTCAATTCAATTGCATAAAGTAAATAATACTTCATGTAACTAATTCTACAATTAAATTCCAAGCTAATACGCGAAATTATGTAAAATGACCAAAATGCCCCTCAGGCCCACGTCTCGGAATTGGATAAAATTTACATTTTCAGAAACCTCATACTCTCACGAGTGTATACATAACAAGAACACTGAAATCGGAGTCCAAATGACCCTTCAAATACTCATTTAAAGGTTTCTTAAACTCAAGCCCTAATTACCCATTTTTTCCCAAGTTTTTCACCACTAATTAGGTCTTTAATCACATAAAAACGACTTATGAAGACAAGGATGTTACCTCCAAGTGATTCCCCTTTGTTTTCCTCAAAAATCTCTCTCAAAAAGCTTCAAACCCGGATGAAAATGGTGAAAGAATAGCTCAAATTCGCGAAGGCAACTATTTATATGTTCTGGCCCAGGCATTCTTGCATCTGCGGCCCAATCATCGGTTCTGCGGTACCGCATTTGCGGTCCCTGAACCGCATCTGCGGTTTTTCACTTAAGTCCCAATTTTCGCTTCTACGATCCTTTTACCGCATCTGCGGCATGGCAGATGCGGCCCCTAAACCGCTTCTGCGGTTTCCAGCCTTCCCAGTCCCCTTCCGCTTCTGCGCTCCCTTTCCTCGCATCTGTGGCATCGCACCTGCGGTCCCCAATTCGCATGTGCGGAAACACCAGAAGCAGAAAATCTGAAGCTTCTTCAGAAAATTCCAAAACTCTCCGTCAACCATCCGAAATCATCCCGAGGCCCCCGGGACCTCAACCAAAGGCACCAACAAGTCTAATACCACCCCCCAAATTGTACCAATCCTTAAAACACCTAAAACAACATCGAAACCTCAATTTAACCATGGATTCAAGCCTAAGAACTCCAAATTTTCTCAAAATACGCTTTCAATCAAAAAGTCTATCAAACCTCGTCCGAATGACCTGAAGTTTTGCACACACATCCTAAATAACATGACGGAACTATTGTAACTCTCGGAATTCCATTCCGACCCTCGGATCAAAATCTCACTATCTAACCGGAAACTTCAAAATTCGACCTTTCGGCATTTCAAGCCTAAATTAGCTACGGACCTCCAAAACACAATCCGACCACGCCCCTAATCCAGAAATCATCTAGCGGAGCTAACAAAACTATCAGATTTCCATTCCGAGGCCGTCTTCACACTGTTCCGAATATGGTCAACTTTCCAACACTTAAGCTCTCATTTAGGGACTAAGTGTCCCAAAACTCTCCGAAACCAAAACCGAACATCCCGGCAAATCGAAATAGCAGAAATAAACTTGGGGGAAGCAGTTAATAGGGGATCGGGTGTAAATTCCAAAATAGACCAGCCGGGTCGTTAGATCCTCCCACACTTAAACATTCGTTCTTCCTCGAACGAGCACAAAGACATACCTGAAGTAGTGAGAAGATGAGAGTATTGGCTGCGCATATCCTGCTCTGTCTCCCAGGTCACCTCCTCGGCCGACTGACCCCGTCAATGAACCTTCACTGATGCAATGCTCTTGGACCTCAGCTTCCTGACCTGCCTGTCCAATATTGCCACTGGCTCCTCTACATAAGATAGATCCTTCTCCAACTGGACTGAGCTGAAATCCAACACGTGCGACGGGTCACCGTGATACCTCCGGAGCATCGAAACATGAAATACCGGATGAACTCCTGCCAAGCTGGGAGGTAAGGCAAACTCGTAAGCAACCTCCCCAACACGCCTCAATATCTCAAAAGGGCCAATAAACCTCAGACTCGACTTCCCCTTCTTCCCAAATCTCATAACGCCCTTCATGGACGAAACCCGAAGCAGAACCCACTCTCCAACCATATAGGAAACATCACGAACCTTCCGGTCCGCATAACTCTTCTGTCTGGACTGGGCTGTACGGAGTCTATCCTGACTCACCTTGACTCTCTCCAAAGCATCCTGAACCAAGTCTGTGCCCAATAATCTAGCCTCACCTGTCTCGAACCAACCCACCGGAGATCCACATCGCCTACCATATAAAGCCTCGTACGGTGCCACCTGAATGCTGGATTGATAGCTGTTGTTTTAGGAATACTTCGCCAATGGCAAGAACTGATCCCAAGAACCTCCAAACTCAATCACGCACGCACGGAGCATATCCTCAAGAATCTGAATAGTGCGCTCGGACTGTCCGTCCGTCTGAGGGTGAAATGCTGTGAACTCCACCCGGGTACCCAACTCCTGCTGTACGACTCTCCAGAATCGCGATGTGAACTGAGTACCTCTATCTGAAATGATGGAAACGGGAATACCATGCAGACGGACAATCTCCCCGACGTAAATCTCCGCCAACCGCTTCGAAGAATAGGTAGTACACACAGGGATGAAATGCGCGGACTTGGCCAACCGATCCATAATAACCCAAATGGCATCGAACTTCTTCAAAGTCCGTGAGAGCCCCGCTACAAAGTCCATGGTGATCCGCTGCCACTTCCACTCCGGAATCTCTATCTGCTGAAGCAATCCACTAAGTCTCTGGTGCTCATACTTCACCTGCTGACAATTAAGGCACCGAGCTACAAACCCAACTATATCCTTCTTCATCCGCATCCACCAGTAGTGTTGCCTCAAATCCTGATACATCTTCGCGGCACCCGGGTGAATGGAATACCGCGAACTGTGGGCCTCCTCTAGAATCAACGGCCAAAGCCCATCGACATTGGGTACAAAACTCGACCCCGCATCCTCAATACTCTGTCATCACCTATAGTCACATCTCGAGCATCGCCAGGCAACACTTTGTCCTCGAAGACAAGCAAATGAGGGTCATCAAACTGACGCTCCTGGATACGATCAAACAAGGAGCATCGAGAGACCACGCAAGCTGGAACCCAACTAGGCTCCGAAAGATCCAATCTCACAAACTGGCTGGCTAAGGCCTGAACTGCCATCGCCATAGGCCTCTCTACTGTTGGTAGATAAGCCAAACTCCCCAAAGTCTCTGCCCAGCGGCTCAAAGCATCGGCCACCACATTGGCCTTGCCCGGGTTATACAAGATAGTGACATAATCCTTCAGCAGCTCTAGCCATCTCCTCTGACGCAATTTAAGGTCCTTCTGCTTGAATAGATGCCACAAACTCGGGTGATCAGTATAAATCTCACAAGGCACGCCGTACAATAATGATGCCAGATCTCCAACGAGTGAACAATAGTAGCTAACTCAAGATCATGGACAGGATAGTTCTTTTCATGTATCTTCAACTGTCTGGACGTGTAGGAAATCACCCTACCATCCTGCATCATTAACGCTCCAAGTCTAACTCTCGAGGCATCACAATAGACAGTATAAGACCCCGAACCAGTAGGCAATATCAAAACTGTGGCTGAATCAATTGTAGGGGCATCAATACTGACATCTCTCACATAAGCTGGATACGCGTCGCACTCCTTCTCAACCGTACGCTGAGCCTTAAGGAATGAAATAACTCTACTGGAAGTATGATCTGAAGTACCCACTCCACTCTACTCGCGGTACACCTTGCCTAGCCAACGTCACGGTTTTGGTGTGACAATCATGAATAGCATACTGGAGCGACAACTAGTCCAGGCCCAGAATAACATCAAGGTCTACCATGCAGAGCAATAACAAGTCGGCTCTGGTCCCAAACCACTAAGAGCAATCAAACACGACCGATAAACGTGATCCACAAGGTATCCTCTGATGCTAACCCACTGAATACAAGAGGATCATATTTCTTGAACCTCTCAAGTCTCCGCTACTCATCCTCTGAAACCGCTGCCCTGTCCTCGGGCTGAACCGGCACTGCAGGCAGTGCAGGAATAGCTCCTGGGACTTGATAAACATGCACTCGCTGCTCAGGAGTGCGGGTGGCGGGAGTCTACGCTCCTCCCCCCAGCCTGGGATGTGGCTGCAGCAAGGGGAAGCAACCCTGCCTGAGCCAAAGTGGTGTACATGCTCATAAACTGTGCCAAAGTCTCCTGAAGTGCTGGAGTAGTAGTGGCAGACGTATCAGGTGTCTACTGGTGGTACCTCGGCGGTAGCTCGTGCGGATGCTCTGGCTGCACCACGAGCACGTCCTTGGCCTCTACCCCGGTCCCGGCCTCTGACGGCTCCAGTAGGGGGCACGGGTGCCTAGTCATCTCGAGTAGCACGTGTCCTCACCATCTATGAGAGAATAGAAGACAGAAGTTTAGAATTGTGATATCAAAAATCTCGCACGACAAGGAAGTCAAACGAAACGGAGTTTTCCTACCAGTTACATAGCCTCTCGTAGATAATACAGACGTCTCCGTACCGATCAGCGAGACTCTAATAAACCGACTTGTGATTCATGACTCCTATGAACCTACAGCTCTGATACCAACCTGTCACGACCCCGGTTCGCCCTCTGTGAACCATCATGATGGCACCTAGTCTCTACGACTAAGCCTAAATTGCGGAAAAGAAACCAAAATTTTGCGGAAGTAAAAAAATTTAGAATTGAAGTAAGAAATAACCAGTGTATAAATGTGTCCCACGGCATACACCATATTTAACTCTCAAAACCAACACATAAATCCAAGACCCGGAAACCCGTGAATTACAAGCTAAGAAGTACTACACAGCTCTAACTCGTCTAACAAGAACTGAGAATACAGAAGGGCCAATACTAAACAGCAAGAATAGAAAGAGACTCCTCGGTCTGCGGACGTGGCAGATATACCTTGAAGTCTCTACAGAAGCGCCTCGCCTCAAGGATGATAAGACTGAGCGAAAGTACCTGGATCTGTACATGAAAAACATGCGCAGAAGGGGCATGAGTACACCACAGTGGTACTCAGTAAGTGCCAAGCCTAACCTCGATTGGGTAGTGACAAGGAAGGTCAGGGCCCTACTGAGGTTAAATAAAATATAAGGGTTAACAGTGTGAAGTAAACAGTATAAATAAGTGCAACAGTAAGAAATAACATAGAATTGAAAGAACAACAACAACTAGAATAGAGATAAACAAACCACGGAAGGAAATACAGCTCAACACAGAGATAACAACCGGGGCACCTTCTAGGATACCGTCCTGTAGTCCCAATTACAACTATCCAGTGGATCTCCCGGGATACCGTCTCGTAGTCCATCATATATCTGTCCGAAGGATCTCCCGGGATCCCGTCCCGTAGTCCAACTATCAATGCGCAGGGGATCTACCGGAATCCCGATTCGTAGTCCCCAAATATAAATACCCAGTACTGGGGGAATCTACCGGGTGCATTCCCATAGTTCCATAACTGTGCAGGGGGGATCTACCGGGAATCTAACCCGTAGTCCCAAAGTAAATGTGCAGGGGGATCTACCGAGAATTTAACCCGTAGTCCCAAAGTAAACAGACAAGGGGGAGCTACCGAAATCCCACATCCGCAGTTCCAATATAAATACACAACAGCAGCAAGAAAATATTCAGAGAAGGGAAATTTCATATTAAGGCAACAGATAATTCTAGCCTAGCATGCTGCACAGAGTTCAGGTAAACAGATTGAACAATTAAAGCAATTAAATCACTTAGACATGCTTTCCTAAGCTAACAACTGGCTTAATAGTACAAGTAATAAAAGCAGGAGAAGAACATTCTAATAAGTACTTAAAGAAAAGCCGGATTTCCAACAATTTGTACAAGTACGCACTCGTCACCTCACGTACAAGGCATTTCAATCACCAAATATATCAAACCTAGGGGGAAGGTCCCCCACACAAGGTTAGACAAGCCACTTACCTCAAACCGGCTCAAAATCAACCTGAGACCACGTTCTTTCCACGAGTACTCGACTCCAAATGGCCCAAATCTGTTCAATTCAATTGCATAATGTAAATAATACTTCAAGTAACTAATTCTACAATTAAATTCCAAGCTAATACGCGAAATTATGTAAAATGACCAAAATGCCCCTTAGGCCCACGTCTTGGAATTGGATAAAATTTACATTTTCAGAAACCTCGTACTCTCATGAGTCTATACATAACAAGAACACTGAAATCGGAGTCCAACTAACCCTTCAAATCCTCATTTAAAGGTTTCTTAAACTCAAGCCCTAATTACCCATTTTTTCCTAAATTTTTCACCACTTATTAGGTCTTGAATCACATAAAAACGAGTTATGAAGACAAGGATGTTACCTCAAAGTGATTCCCCTTTGTTTTCCTCAAAAATCTCTCTCAAAAGCTTCAAACCCGGATGAAAATGGTGAAAGAATAGCTCAAATTCGCGAAGGCAACTATTTATATGTTCTGGCGCAGGCATTCTCGCATCTGCGGCCCAATCATCACTTCTGTGGTACCGCATTTGCGGTCCCTGAACCGCATCTGCGGTTTTTCACTTAAGTCTCAATTTTCGCATCTGCGATCCTTTTACCGTATCTGCGGCATCGCAGATGCGGCCCCTAAGCCGCTTCTGCGTTTTCCAGCCTTCCCAGGCCCCTTCCGCTTCTGTGCTCCCTTTCCCCGCATCTGCGGCATCGCACCTGCGGTCCCCAATCCGTAGGTTTGGAAACACCAGAAGCAGAAAATCTAAAGCTTCTTCAAAAAATTCCAAAACTCTCCGTCAACCATCCGAAATCATCCTGAGGCCCCCGGGACCTCAACCAAAGGCACCAACAAGTCTAATACCACTCCCCAAACTTGTACCAATCCTCAAAACACCTAAAACAACATCGAAACCTCAATTTAACCATGGATTCAAGCCTAAGAACTCCAAATTTTCTCAAAATACGCTTTCGATCAAAAAGTCTATCAAACGTCGTCCGAATGGCCATGCAAGAAATAAAATAGCAAATGACTGTAGAGTTTTCTTAGCTGATAGCAGATTGCGGCGTTGTGACTACTAGGAGCATTGCGACATACAGAGCATTACGGGTGCGTGCTAATAGCAAATGTTGTCAAGTGCAACGGTTCTGAGAATCGTATTCTCGAACAATGTATGTTCCATGGGCGTACAGTATGATTAATGATTTCGTAGTCCTAGTGCCTATATCCAAAGAAAAATCGTGAGTTTTGTAAAGGGGGAAGGTTAGTTCGCATCCCGCTGGCTTTGCTTGACTCGTTTGGCTTTGATATGGTGATACCGTTTATATTATTGGGGTAGCGTTGCTAAACGAAGCAGTTTCATACATGATTTTGTAAAAGTATGACATAAATATATAATAATAAAAAAAATAGTTTTTAGATGAACCGGCGATTGTGACGCGGTTCGGGACATTGCAACCTCTATTGCTACGGAATTTTGAGGGTGCTCCTCAAAATTCTGCCCCAGTTTCCAATTTCAGGGGAAATGAAAATTTTATTGAATTGTGATCGAACCCATAGGGTTGCCTACGTATCCCCTCTTAAACGGTAATCAGGTCAGGCGTAGTTCAATTTACATCATATGAGGAAAGCATAAAGATTACACATAGTAACGCTTGACTGCATCTGAATTAATCGGTTTTGGCCAGACTTCTCCGTCCATTTCTGCAAGTATGAGGGCTCCTCCTGTCAGAACCCGATGAACCATGTATGGACCCTGCCAGTTGGGAGAGAACTTCCCTTTGGCTTTGTCTTGATGCGGAAAAATTTTCATTAACACCAACTGCCCCGGTGTGAACTGTCTTGGCTTGACTCTTTTGTTGAAGGCTCTAGACATTCTGTCCTGATAGAGTTGACCATGGCAAAATGCATTCATTCTCTTTCCGTCTATAAGAGCTAGTTGCTCATAACGACTCTTCACCCACTTTGCGTCGTCGAGCTCAGCTTCTTGTATGATCCTTAGGGAAGGAATTTCTACTTCAGCTGGAATGACAGCCTTTGTACTATAAACCAGCATATAGGGGGTTGCCCCGGTTGATGTGCGGACTGTGATGCGATATCCCAATAGAACAAATGATAACTTCTCGTGCCACTATTTATGCTTTTCTATCATTTTCCTCAATATCTTCTTGATATTCTGGTTGGCGGCTTCTACGGCTCCCTTCATTTGAGGCCATTAGGCTGTGGAATTCTTGTGTCTGATCTTGAAAGTTTCACACATAGCTTTCATCAAATTGCTGTTGAGGTTGGAGCCGTTATCAGTAATGATTGACTCTGGAATCCCGAACCGACAAATAATGCGGCCGCGGACAAAATCTGCCACGACATTCTTAGTTACTCCTCTGTGAGATGCTGCTTTGTCCGTTGGAAGCAGCAGGCTCTGTGAGTCCTCCTATACAGGATTCCCCCGCTGTGAAAGAAGTTGTTGGACAATCTCCGAAGTGTGCGTTTCTGAATAGGATTAGCAAGCTCCGGGTACTCTCCTTTAGCTAAATATTCCTGGATATCATGAAACCAAGGCTTTTTGCTTCCTCTTCAACATGGGCAGAGTAAGCTGGCTGATCATGGATCTTCACTGGAATGGGATCAATGAAATTCTTGTCGGGATGCTGTATCATAGATGATAGGGTAGCCAATGCATCGGCGAACTCATTCTGGATTTTGGGAACATGCTGGGATTCCGTCTTTATGAACCTCTTTCTCAATTCCTGTACGTGATGCAGATACGAGAGCATCTTGGAGTTCTTGGTTGCCCATTCTTCTCGTACCTAATGTATGAGTAAATCTGAATCTCCAATCACTAGCAGCTCTTGCACGTTCATGTCAATGGCCATTTTGAGCCCTAAGATGCAGGCTTCATACTCGGCCATATTGTTGGTGCAGGGGAACCTGAGTTTGGCGGACACTGGATAATGCTGACCGGTTTCTGATATTAGGATTGCTCCTATGCCAACTCCTCTGAAGTTTGCTGCTCCATCGAAGAACATTCTCCAACCGTCATAGGGTTCGGCAATGTCTTCTCCTATGAATGATACCTCTTCACTAGGAAAATACATTTTCAGGGTTTCTTATCCTCCATCCACGGGGTTTTCAGCAAAGTGGTCTGCCAGTGCCTGTCCCTTGACCGCTTTTTGAGTCACGTAAACAATGTCGAACTCACTCAACAGGATTTGCCACTTGGCTAGCTTGCTAGTGGGCATGGGCTTCTAAAAGATATATTTCGAGGGATCCATTCTCGATATGAGATATGTAGTATAGGCACAGAAGTAATGTCTCAGCTTCTGAGCTACCCAAGTCAAAGCACAACAGGTGCGTTCCAATAGAGAATACTGGGCCTTGTACGGGGTGAACTTCTTGCTGAGATAATAATGGCTTCTTCCTTCCTCCCCGTTTCATCATGCTGCCCCAGAACGCAGCCGAAAGCTCCATCCAACACTGCAAGGTAGAGTAATAAGGGTCTACCGGGCTCGGGCGGGACTAATACTGGTGGTGTTGACAGGTACTCCTTGATTTTGTCGAAGGCCTTCTGGCAGTCATCGGTCCATTTGGTAGCGGCATCCTTCTTTAACATTTTAAAGATTGGCTCACAGATAATTGTAGATTGTGCTATGAATCGGCTGATGTAGTTAAGCCTTCCCAAGAAACTCATCACATCTTTCTTGTTCCTTAGCGGTGGTAGTTCTTGAATGGCTTTGACTTTTGATGGATCCAGTTCTATTCCTCGGCGGCTCACAATAAACCCAAGCAACTTTCCAGCAGGAACCCCAAATGCACACTTTGCGGGGTTTAGCTTCAGGTTGTACCTCCGCAATCTATTGAAGAACTTCCTCATATCTTCCATGTGGTCAGTGGCCTTCTTGGATTTGATAATAACATCGTCCACATATACCTCTATCTCCTTGTGCATCATGTCATGAAAGATGGTAGTCATGGCCCTCATGTAGGTGGCCCCTGCATTCTTCAGGCCGAATGGCATCATCTTGTAACAATACACTCCCCATGGCGTAATGCAAGCCGTTTTCTCAGCATCTTCCTCATCCATCCAGATCTGATGGTAACCAGCATAGCAATCTACGAATGACTGTAGCTCATGCTTGGCGCAATTGTCAATCAGGATGTGTATATTTGCAAAGGGAAGTCGTCTTTCGGACTGGCCCGGTTGAGATCCCGGTAGTCAACACAGACTCTGACCTTCCCATCCTTCTTTGGTACTGGCACAATGTTGGCTAACCATGTCGGGAATTCCACTACCCTGAGAATCTTAGCTTTGATCTGCTTGTTGACTTCTTCCTCGATTTTCAAACTCATATCAGGCTTGAACTTTCTGAGCTTTTGCTTTACCGATGGACACATTGGATCGGTTGGCAGTTCGTGAGCCACAATAGACGTACTCAGACCAGTCATGTCATCATACGACCAAGCGAATATGTCCTCATACTCCTTTAAAAATTCTGTGTATTCTTTCTTCTCCGATTGCGATAGGTGAATGCTGATTCGTGTTTCCTTGACGTTATCTGCATCTCCCAGGTTGACTATTTCGGTCTTGTCCAGGTTGGACTTAGGTCTGTTTTCAAAGTTCTCAACTTCTTTGACAATCTCGTCAGGTATGTCATCTCCCTCTGAATCAATGTCCGTTTGTTGCGTTGTCTCATTGCATGTCACAGTCATTGGTTCATCAAGATAGGTAATAGTAATGCTGTATTGGTAAAGTAAGGAGAGATAGCAATAAATATTAAATCATAGGAAAAATCAAACATGCTTTTGATAAATTGAATAACTGTTTTGAACATCGAAGATCTTATTGAGGGAACTGAAAATGCGAAAAGAAAATCATTTAGTAAATAAAAACAATGAATGATGCTTGTTTTAGCCTTGCTACCCCGAGGCTCGTCGGGCTCCGGTTGTTCTGATGGTCCAATTCTTGAGATATGCCCCTCTGCTCATAGCCTGTATGGAAGGGCCTTCCTCCCCCTCCTCCTCGAGAATGACACTACAGTCCATATCACTGTCTTCTATGAACAAGTTCTTCACTGCTGCAAGCGCTTCTTTTTCATCTAACCCATCTTGCCTTTGTTCTTGCTTTTAATAGGACTAAGAGGACGAGTGGGTGGAGGTCCCCTGGATCTCATAGAATAAGATGATAATGCCAGAGTGCACGAACTAACCTTTGGGGAGGGGAATAATAAAAACAAAATAAAACAAAAGGTAATCAAGTCAGTGAGGATTATAAAAGTATTGCAATATTTAAACACATAGTGCAGGAATGTAAAGCGTGTCCTAAGTTGGGAACCTTTTTGTGCTCGAGGTAGGCCTAGCGACAAATTGACTTGGAGAACTTTTAATGCCAATAAATGCTTCATTTCATAATGTAAGGATAGGTAAATTCCAAAACGATACTGAAATAATGATAAAAACGAGTTACTATTGGCAATTGTAGCCCGTTTGGCCAAGCTGCAAAAATTAACTTATTTTGAGAAGTGCTTTTTTTCAAAAGTGCTTTTCTCAAAAGTACTTTTGGTGAGAAGCAGTTTGTGTTTGGCTAATTAGTTTGAAAAGCACTTCTGAGCAGCAATTAGTGTTTGGCCTAGCTTTAAAAAACTACTTCTAAGTGTATCTTTCTCAAAAAAGTGCTTTTGGAGAGAAGCTACTTTTTTCTGCTTCTCCAAAACTGCTTCTGCTTCTGCTTCTCCTCAAAAGCACTTTTTTTCCTTCCAAATGCTTGGCCAAACACCTCAATTTTTGGCCAAAAGTGCTTTTGGCCAAAAAAAGCACTTTTGGCCAAAAAGAATCTTGGCCAAACAGGCTATTGGACTTATTACATCTTAAGGAAAAGCAAGAATAAATCTAGCCTATTTGGTCCCAGAAGGACCTTCCTCAGGTTGAATGTTCTCGTTGATCAAATCCTCCAGCTCGCGTAGGCTCATTTGTAAGAACGCATTCGCTAGATGTCCTTTTTCGTTTCTTTCAGCGCTCTGGCAGTCGTTGACTCTTTTCCTCACTTTTCCTTCCAATTCTAACAGGTTGTATTCTAGATAATCTAGCTTTTCGCTAGTCTTGACGGTCCTTTCTTTCCATTCATTGATCTGATCATCCGATGGAAGGTTCTTCCACCAGTCTAGCAAGAGTGGGGGTATGTTAACCATTCCGAAGTTGGGGACCTCGTGCCTCATTTCTGCAAAACAAAAGGGTTATACCTTATACCCACCAGACTCGACTATTTATACATTTATGATCAACATATCGGCATTTAGTTCTCCAAATTAATGCACAGAATGTGATGACGTCCGTTTGGGTTTTAGGGAAACCCAGTGGACTTTGGACAAGGCTATCTTAAAGAATCATTATGTGGACAACATAACTGACCCAGCTAGGTTTGACCATGATGCATGCACAATATAACAGAGTAAGGTTTCAATGGGGTTTTAGACTGGTACCCTTGAGCGGACAACTCAAGGGGGAAGGCACGGAACTGTTGACTGCACCGCTGATCGACTAGTTTTACCGCAAACATGCCTTTTCGAATTTAGGGGGTAATGATACAGGAAGAGCGCAACCACTCATCAAGCGTCGGCATGAGTGGAGTATGATGTTGAGCATGATTATACAATAATTAAAGCATGTTGACATGTATTTGCACGTTAAGAAAGCAATAAACACAACATTTTTTTTAATTTAAAGCAGCAATAAAGGAAGGAAACAAGAAAAATATGTCAGTTTTTCTTTTGAGGAAGAAATTAAATGCTTAAAGAAATTAAACAAGCAATTCCACATAGGGGTATGAATTCACAAAAACGGTATGAAATGGTAAAAGCCTAAAAATCCCCAGCAGAGTCGACATGCTGTCGCGCCCCCTTTTTCCCTCCGCGGAGAGGAGTCCGGGTTTCGACATTCATGGAGGTGTAATGACTCATTTCCTTTTGGGAATTGGGTATTGCATTTTTGAAGAGTCGCCACCTAACTATTTTTAAGATGCGTTAGGGCACCTACAGGGTTTATCTACAACTACGTTTGATAACCCGATAGGGTAAGGGCTTGAAATTATCCTAAGGGGAAGGTGTTAGGTACCCCTCAGGATCCACTAGTGTGGTTCCCGGCCAGACTGTTTTTGTGAATTTGTGCAATTAGCAAGTAGATAAGTAAGGCTCACATAGAAAGGGATTTAGGTTAAAATACACAAGCGTTTGAAAAACGATTAATAAAAGCAAGGTTTTGAAAAGAGTTATAATCTAAGCATGCTTATGAATGTAAAGAGGTCCTAGGTTTGTTTGTAATATGGATCACATCAATGCAATACCCGGTATGACACTCCTCAAAAGAGGGGATACACGTGGCATTGGCGCACCGGTCATCATATTCATATCTACCCTATCCCACCCCGTGAAGGTAATTAAAGCGAGGGTTGGTCTCGATTCTTATTGCATGCTGTTACTGTAACGACCCAGGCGGTCGTTTTTGGAATTTACGCCCTGATCCCCTATTAACTGCTTCCCCCAAGTTTATTTCTGCTATTTCGATTTGCCGGGATGTTCGGTTTTGAGTTTCGGAGAGTTTTGGGACACTTAGTCCCTAAATGAGAGCATAAGTGTTGGAAAGTTTACCGTAGTTAGAAGAGTGTGAAGACGGCCTCGGAATGGAAATCTGATGGTTCCGTTAGCTCCGTTAGGTGATTTTAGGTTTAGGGGCGTGGTCGGATTGTGTTTTGGAGGTTCGTAGCTAATTTAGGTTTGAAATGCCGAAAGGTCGAATTTTGAAGTTCCGGTTCGATAGTGAGATTTTGATCCGAGGGTCGGAATGGAATTCCGAGAGTTACGGTAGTTTTGTCATGTCATTTGGGATGTGTGTACAAAATTCTTTACCTCCAACTCCATCTGCATTGCATAAGGCTACTACTCTGCCTTCCAATCTGCATATGGCTACCATTCTGCCTTCCGAGGTTAAGCTCTACCTCCATCTGCATTCACATCTTTGCATAAGGCTACTATTCTACCTTCCAATTTGCATAAGGCTACTATTCTGCCTTCCAATTTGCATAAGGCTACCATTCTGCCTTTCGAGGTTAAGCTCTACCTCCATCTGCATTCGCATCTTTGCATAAGGCTACTATTCTGCCTTCCAATTTGCGTAAGGCTACTATTCTGCCTTCCAATCTGCATAAGGGTACCATTCTGCCATCCGAAACTAAAACGCTGTCTCCATCTGCATCTGCATGGCTGTAAGATCATCACATACTGCATCTGCATGGATGAAAGATTGCCTCATACTACATCTGGATGGCTGAAAGATTGCCACGTACTGCATCTACATGGTTGAAAGATCGCCACACACTACATCTGCACGGCTGAAAGATCGCCTCATACTACATTGCACGGCTAAAAGATCGCCTCATACTACATTGCACGGCTGAAAGATCGCCTCATACTACATTGCACGGCTGAAAGATCGCCACATGCTACTGCATCCTTCATGGGCTGAAATATCGCCAACTCATCCAAAGGCGTCATCGTTCGGAGGCACCATCTTCATAGACCGAGAACACCATGTCATGGCCTGAGGATCTCTTTCAAACTTTTGCATATCATTATTCAAAGGCGTCATGGTTCGGAGGCACCATCCTCATAGCCCGAGAACATCATTTCATGGCTGCGCATCCTTTATCATACGCTTTATGGCCTAGGACATCATGGTCTGAGGACGCCATTCCTAACCGTCCAAAGACAGCATTCATGGTCCAACGGGAATTTGCATCATGTCTAAATTTGCGCACAATATATGCTTGCATTGCTTATTTGCAGGTAAACCGGCGAGTAACGGCCATCCCGGCAAGAGAAATTCCGCTCCAATGCCCGCAGCCATATCAAACTTAACCATTCTCGTAAACCTATCACTCACCCGGCTCTAGATATTGCGTCCGTCCATGAAAAGTCTCCATCGGCATACTTCGCCGCGGATCCTGAACTACATACGGCCTGATTATTGTAAAACCGGGGATATGTAGGCAGCTCAGAAGCCAGGGTGCGGCCTAATCTTCTTCAAACCGTTTCGCTCGATCAAAATTGGCCATCATTTCTTTACCCAAAAACTCTTTCATTCTTCCCGGGTAAAGAGGGGCAGCTGTTGATACCCAATTTTTCCCTATATATATTTAATATGCGAAACACCTTCAAATTAGCGTATGTATGCATATATGAGCATGTCCATGGGTTTTATTATTTTTCCATATTTTTAAAGGTTTTTTAATTGATTTATTTCCCCTTTTTTATCCATAAAATCCCAATAATTATTCCCAAAATTATTATTTTCGATAATTCGTCTATTGTATTTCTATATTTATGCCAAATATGGCTAAACTAATTTTTTACAAATTTTTTACAACTTTAATCAGTATTTTTAAAGCTAAATTGCGCATAATTGCAATATTAGCCATTTTAAAGTTTAATTATGTTTTAGACGCATAAAATTAGATCCTGTATTTTTAAATTGTTAAATATATGTTATAAATCACATTAGTACTTTCAATTTATTTTTCAGAAGCCATTTACTATTTCTTATAAATTAAAATAGGAAAACTGGCTATTTGAATAACAGCCCCTTTTGTATTTCAAATCTAGCCCAAATTAAACCCCCAATTCCCCGGCCCAATCAAACCCGACCCTAACTCTTTTAAACCCTACTCAAACCCGGATCCCCACCTACCCCATTTAATTTGGGTCGTTGATCATTCAGATCAACGGCCACCTTTCCGCCTGCCTAAAATAAATCCAAACGACCCCCTTAACCTAGTTCATTTCCACCAACCCGCCGCCCTTGAATCCCCTTCCTCTCCAATTCCCTCTGCAACCTCACTCAAACCTTAACCACCGCCACCCAAACCAACCCTAATCCCCTTCTATTCTCACTTAATCCATGGACTCCCATGGTTGTTTGAGACGTGTACCGGTCTCCTATATCTCTTGGTTGCCTGTTTTCGTGATTTTATGGAAAGATCTCAAAGAGATCTAGTCCAGTCTTTGCTCAACTTCTATCTATGGTCTTTTCCCGGCCATCCATGGTTTTTCCGGCTAGATCGGTAACTTTTCGAAGTCTTTCTCATATTTTCTGGGTTCTCCGAAACCCTAACTTTAAAGGCTTTCCGATTTTCTTTTAGATCTGTCTTAGATCTGTGTATGTTATGAACCTCTTAAGTGTTTTCCTTAAAGGTTTTCCGATTTTTTCAAAGCGACTCTTCGTCTTCAATGATTAGGGTTTTCTTAACCTCTTTTAAAAGATATCTTCTCCGATTTTTCAGTGTTGTTTTATGATTTTACTATGTTTAAACGATTTGTTTATGGTTTTTTTCTACCTGGTTCATCGTGTTAAAACCCTAAGTATCTTTGGTTTTATCCGGGGTTCTAAAACTATCTTTTTGTACGTATGCCTGTTTCGATTGAGTTCTTCATGGTTAAACCCTTTCCTTTGTTTGTCTTGACTGAGTCTGAGTTCTTACCGTTTTTGTTAAAGCCCTAATTTCCTAAAACTTTTTCTCACTTGTTACTGTGAGTTTTTAAAGACTTCCTTTACTTATTTCCGTGTGTTGGTCTGATCTCTTTTACCTGTTGCTATGTGTTAGACTGGTTTCTTCATTTTGGTTCTATGTGTGAGCCATGACTGCTTGACCTTGTTTATTACCATGCTTTGAGTAGTCCTTAGCCTATTCATCTTACTTCTGTACGTTTATGTTCGTCTAGTTTGCTCCTTTTTGTCAATATGTTTGACCCTGCATGTCTGATACGCCTATTCATTTTTTTCTATTTATATGTTGAATTGCAGAATCATTATTCCTTCTTGATTGATCTTGATTTCCTCAAGTTACGATTGATTGCAAAGGTTTTCTTATAAACCCCTAATTTTACTCGTTAGATTAAGTTGATTGATTCCAATTCCTTTATTTGCTGTGATGTTTCACCCCCGCTGAACCCTTTCCCCAAATTAAATATATTATGTACTTAGACTCAATTGTATACTCTAAATTCTTACTATTCCTTATATGGTCAGAAATCAATCTTCCTCAAATTGATTTTCTTTCCTTAATTATCCCCTGTTAGTATCCGTTAAGTAGTAATTCCTTGATTAAAGGGAAGTAGTATTAATGGGATTCTGATTGTGATTATTTCCATATTTGTGTTAAAGCTTTACTTGTTATTTTATTTTCTACTCGTTTTCAAAGCTATAAATATCCTATCCTCTCTTCTCTAAACACACGAAAAACTGAGTTCAAAACACACACTTACACATTTAAACTCTCTTTCTTTCTCTACTACTTGTGCTACCGCCTTGTCTAGTCGGCTGAAAGCCAAGGCTCGACTGTGGAATTCTGATTGCTTTACTTTTCTTTTCCTGCACTTTGCTTCTTCAACTGGTATGTCCCTAGTTTAAATTCTGAAACTCAAACCTATGTGCCCTTGATCACTGTCTCTTTCTGCACTGACTTAATGGCTCATGTTGTTGCACTTTTTGTTTACTGCTTTACTCAGCATGCTTAAAATTCTGCCCTCTTTTTCAAATGTAATTAATATTTTTACTTGTTCCTACTTGTATCCTTTAACTAGCATGTCTTCTAATGTACATGATTCATGAATAATTATGTGTTTCTGTTTTGGGTCCTCTATGTCCCCAACCCCTACTCCCCTATTTGTAACTGCTGAAGCTTGTACTCCTCCCTGAACTTGTTCTGTGGTTTTGCTACTCCTATACCTTGCTCCTTTTCAAAACTCTTCTGCTGATCTACAAACTTATTTCAAACATGCTATTTTTAAAACTATTTTAAGCACTCTCACATGAACTCTTAGATCATTAGGTTCTGCCTCTCTTGTGTGAGCCTTGCTTTGGACCCTTGAGCTCCCTCTGAACCTGGACACATACGGGCTGGCCCTTCCACACTGCACCTACTCTTGGTTATGCAATCTGGGTGCGAGCACTGCCCGGGATCCTTGAGGTCCTTAGGGAACTCTGACACACCTAGGTATGAGGGAAAGCTATGGAACAATATTAGCATTTGAGGTGGTTTATTACATAACTCAGAGAGGAAGTCATAATCAGGCTTCCTATAGTTGTAACTTCTTATTTTTCAATTCTTATGTAATTCTATCGCATGGTCTGTAATAATTTGTAAACAAGTTTTGGGGTCGCTAGTCAAAAGGGATGGAAAATATGCATGTTATAGTTGCTAAAGGGTAGAAAGCATGTTATTAGGCTTATATTCCTAATTGTGCAATAGAAATCATGTTTAGGATTCATTATGCATTAGAAATCATGCTCTTAGGACCTTTGTTTCTTGCTTCAGCACTTCATTCATTAGTCCATGCTTTATGTCTATCACTTAGAAATCCTTCTCCTAGGGCAATAACAACATTGGTATAAAAAGATGTTATTTCAAAAATCCTGCAACTATTATGTACACTTAGAAATCATGCCTTAGGGACTCTGCCATTTGCATGTGCATATTAGATATCATGTCCTACGATTCTATTTGCATTTCATTTAAAACGCCTAGTTGATTACTGATTCATGAAAAGGTAGTAAAGTAATAATTTTTCATATTGTGATGCTTCTGAATAAAATTGATAACCATCTCTGCAACTAGAACAACATGTTTTAGGTAAATAAAAATATCTCGAAATTCTCTTAATGACTTGGAACAACTGTTGCGTCTCGCTTTGCGCCTAGGCAACCCTTAGGTAATAACATTAATAAAACTGGAATTGCTTTTGTTTAATTATCAACTGTTAAAATCAGTAGGCAAAACCTGATTCGGACTTCTTTTCTAAGTCATGTGATACATATGGTTCTGATGTTATCGCTCAAACACCTTGCTTTAAGATTTTAAATTCAGACCTTAACTGCGTATAAGTCATGCTGTCTACGTGCATTATCTGCGGAGGTATACATGAGCCTTCTACTTGCTTATATGTTTCCCCCTCAAAATGCAGTCTTATATGTTTTGTATGTCGCTTTAGTATTTTTGCCTTTGAACTTGAGGGTTTGCCTAGAACCTCCATCTTATAGGAATAGGAGTCCTAAATTCCTCCGGCACTGATAGGAAGGGACGGGCAACAGCATGCAATAAGAATCGAGACCAACCCTCGCTTTAATTACCTTCACGGGGCGGGAAAGGGTAGATATGGATATGATGACCGGTGCGCTAATGCCACGTGTATCCCCTCTTTTGAGGAGTGTCATACCGGGTATTGCATTGATGTGATCCATATTACAAACAAACCTAGGATTTCTTTACATTCATAAGCATGCTTAGATTATAACTCTTTTCAAAACCTTACTTTTATTAATTGTTTTTCAAACACTTGTGTATTTTAACCTAAATCCCTTGCTATCATGCACAAATTCACAAAAACTGTCTGGCCGGGAACCACACTAGTGGATCCTGAGGGGTGCCTAACACCTTCCCTTTAGGATAATTTCAAGCCCTTACCATATCTCTGGTTATCAAACGTAGTTGTAGATAAACCCTGTAGGTGCCCTAACGCGCCTTAAAAATCGTTAGGTGGTGACTCTTCAAAAATGCAATACCCAATTCCCAAAAGGAAATGAGTCATTACACCTCCATGAATGTCGAAACCCGGACTCCGCTCCGCGGAGGGAAAAAAGGGGCGCGACAATATGTGTTGGGGATCTCTTGGTATCCCGAGGATCTCTTGGTATCCTCAAAATATATGCTGGGGATCTCTTGGTATCCCGAGGATCTCTTGGTATCCTCAATATATGTGCTGGGAATCTCTTAGTATCTGAGGATATCTTGGTATCCTCAATATATGTGTTGGGGATCTCCCGGAATACTCATCTGTAGTCCCAAAATAAATGACAACAATATCAATGAAAGAATCCACAATTTCATTCAAGAGCGAAACAGTATGAAGTAACACAGTATAATGATAAGAATAAAAACAATTACAACAGAGAAAATATCGCAGAAGAATACAGCTCAACACAGAGATAGCAACCGAGTATCTACCAGGATATCGTCCTGTAGCCCTCAAATGTAAATATCCAGCAACCGGGGATCTACCAGGATACCGTCTTGTAGCCCCCAAATATAAATATTTAGTGGATCTCCCAGGATACCGTCCCGTAGTCCAACTCATAGTGCGCGGGGATCTACCGGAATCCCGATCTGTGGTCCCCAAATGTAAATACCCAGTGCTAGGGGAATCTACCGGGTGCAGTCCCGTAGTTTCATACAACTGTGCAGGGGGATCTACCGGAATACCACATTGGTAGTCCCAAATAAATAGACAAGGGGGATCTACTGGGAACCGCCTGTAGTCCCAATGTAAACACGCAGCAACAACACAAGGATAATTGACTCAAACAAATTAATATCAAAATGGACAGGTAATTCTAGCCTAACATGCTGCACAGGGTTCACATAAACAATTTAAGCAGATAAGACAATTAATACACTTAAGCATGTTTCCCTAAACTACGCGGTAGTTTTAAAAATACAAGTAATGTTCAAGAAGAAAGAAACACGGTTAATTTACCTAATGAAAAATAGGTTTCCAACAATTAGCACGTGTACACACTCGTCACCTCACGTACACGGAATTCATATAACAACAATACCAAATCCTAGGGGAAATGTCCCCCACACAAGGTTAGACAAGCCACTTACCTCGAACCAACTCAATCAAATCTATACCACGTTCTTGCCACGAGTATCCGACTCCAAATGGCCCAAATCTATTCAAAGTAGTTGCATAATGTAAATAACACCTCAAGTAACTAATTAACTAATGAATTCTAAGCTAATACGCGAAATTAGGAAAATAAATTACCAAAACACCCCCCGGGCCCACGTCTCGGAATCGGGTAAAATTTACAAATTCAGAATCCTCATACTCTCACGAGTTCATTTATACCAAAATTATTCCAATCCGACATCAAAATCAATGCCAAAACCCCAAAATTAGGCCTAAGAACTTTTCCCCACTTTTCCTCAATTTTTAATCCCAAATCCTAAATTAAATGACCAAACTAAGATTAGGTTATAGGATTACAACTAGAAAGGGATTAGAAATCGTTACCCATTGATTTTCTCTTCAAAATCCTCCCAAACTCGCCCTCAACCGAGCTCCAAACCGTTTTTCCAAGTTTTGATTTCAAACCCTCGAATTTTCCTATTTCTGCCCAGCTATTTCCGCATCTACGATGCACTAACCACACATGCGGTCTCGCACCTGCGGAAAAGACATCGCAGGTGCGTAAATGACTTAACTGGTTGGGTCCACATCTGCGGTCCTTTGGCTACATCTTGGGTCCCGCATTTGCGGTCACCCAGCCGCACGTGCGATTTCCTAGGGCTTCGCCAATTCCGCTTCTGCGGTCCATAGCCACTTCTGCGGTCCACAGCCGCTTGTGCGGCACCGCACCTGCGGTCCTATTCACACATGTTCGGTTAAGACAGGAAACTCAGCAGCTTTAGCTGAAACTACCAACTCCAAACTTCCCGTTAACCATCCGAAACCACCCCGAGGCCCCCAGCACCTCAACCAAAAGCACGAACCAGTCATATACCACTATCCAAACTTATACAAATCTCCAAAACACCTCAAACAACATCGAATCAACCAATTAGCGTCGGATTCAAGCCTAAGAACTTCAAAAACTCACAAATTATGCTTTCGATCAAAAAGTCTATCAAACCTCGTCCAAATGACCTGAAATTTTGCACACACGTCACCTTCAACACTACGGAGCTACTCTAACTTCCGAAATTCCATTCCGTCCCTTAGATCAAAATCTCACTATCGAACCGAAAACTTCAAAAATTCAACATTCAGCATTTCAAGCCTAGATAAGCTACGGACCTCCAAAACACAATCCGAACACGCTCCTAAACCCGAAATCACCCAACGGAGCTAACGGAAACAACGGAATTCCATTCAGATGCTGTCTTTACACTGTTCCGACTATGTTCCAAATTCTAAAACTTAGACTCTCATTTAGGGACTAAGTGTCCCAAAATTCTCCGAACTCCAATAAATCCTCCCGGCAACTCACAATAGCAGAAACAAACACGGGGAATGCAGTTAATAGGGGATCAAGGCGTTAATTCTTAAAACGACCGGCCGGTTCATTACAAGAATGTCGGGCATCTTGAATTTCTTCGGAATTGGTAAAGGGGCTGCACTTGGCTTCCAAGGTTGTTGTGAGTATCTGTCTATATTTATTCCCTTCATTACAGGCGGCACTCCAGGTATTTGCTCTATGCGGTCGTTCTGCTCCTTGAGTTGTTTCTGCAAAGTTAGTACCAAATTTTGTAAATCAGAATTAACTAGGTTACCTGACCCTCCATCACGGGATTCGCTAGGAGTTCCTCCACTGCCTGAATTAACGAGTCCTGAGCGAGGATTTTCTAAGGTGTTGTTTTTTAGAGTTGATGTTGGCGGCACGGCTGGCAGCTGGTTAGCGAAGGCCTCAAGGGCATTGCTGACCTGTTCAGCAATTAATTTTTTCAAAGCTTCATTAATAGCCTCATCATTTTCAAATTGATCATTCACATTTGACCGAGACCCATCAGGAGTTCCTTCTCGAGATTGTCGAGGAGAATTTCGTGGGGATGGGACCGGAGTTCCGGTGCCTTGCAGATTCTCCTGTTGTTGGTGACCTTCTTGATTGTTGTCATTTACATTTGACATGATTGTTTTGACAAAAAATTCGATTCAGAAAGTAATAGATTATCAGATTCCCGGTAACAGAACCAATTTATTTAACCAAAAAATAAGAAATTCGGGTCAAAGCGTATTTCTTAGAAGTACTCGGGTTACTGATAATCAAATTGGAAATAAATAAAAAGAATTGAGATGATTGATAGCTGAGTAAAAAGAAAGCAAAGTAAATCAATGTATTCCAATAATATTGTATGTCTTTACAAGTGTTATATCTCTCCTTTTATAGCTATCTCTCAATAATACGTTTCCTTTCCTCTCATAATAGAGCCATTATGAGCAATTAATGACATTTAATATAACGTTATAATTGGTAATCATAACTATTTCGTGAAGATTCTATTACCTTTTCCATCGTTGATGCTCATTAATTGCGGATAATACGTATTTGTACTTTTTGCTATCCAGGTTCATTCCTCTAATGTCTTTTCATATTACCAAGAGGCTCGAGTAACTGTTCTTCCGATGTTTCTCTTGAATCTTTGCCCGTGCCTGTCAAAGCTCGTGCCTCTTCAGCTATCCTTTGCCAGTTATCACTCTTTTATTGATCCACATGTCTTGGTATATCATCACATACTTAATTCAATATATTAACATGATTTTACCAATACAAGGACATGAGAGAAAAAAGTAAAAGGATGTAACTAAATCTCTTAATTGAATGCATTGATTATAGTATTGTCACGACCCGAATTTCCTACCGTCGGGACCGTGATGACGCCTAACATTGTACCCGCTAGGCAAGCCAACATTACAGAACATTTCACATTTTCCTTTATCTTTTAATAATTAAAACTTAACAAAAGTAAATCAGCGGAAATAAATGCGGAAGAACACAATTTAAAAGATTATCTTTATGCTAATAACGAAAACCAAAATAAAATCCACCCAGAACTGGTGTCACAACTCACGAACAGTCTACGAATACTACAAATAATGGTCTGAACGAAAAGTTTACATCTATCTCGAAAGTAGATAAAACAAAAATGAAATAGGATAGAAGGGGACGCAGGACTACCTTGGGTCTCCGGGAAGCAGTGATAGCAACCAACCTCACAATCAGCCACTATCTCCAAAATCTGCACAAAAAAAAGCCAGAGTGCAGTATCAGTACAACCGACCCCATGTACTGGTAAGTGCTGAGCCTAACCTCGACGAAGTAGTGACGAGGCTACGGTGGGGCATACAACATATATAACCTGCAACAGTTTATACTAAACATAAAGGAAATACACAATATAATATAACGGAAACTAACATCTCAGTAATGAATTTCAGAAGGAATGAATACTTAAAACAACAATTGATGCGGCGTGCATCCCGATCCCACCATATAAACAATAACAGTATCAATATTCACCCTTTTTACTCCTTGTTGCGGCGTGCAACCCGATCCCACCAGTCCACCCTTATTACTACTCAATATATCACCCTTATTCCTCCTGTTGCGGCGCGCAACCCGATCCCACCTGTCCACCTTTATTACTCCTCGTTACGGCGTGCAACCCGATCCCACCAGACAATCACATTCACCGTTATTCCTCATGTTACGGCGTGCAACCCGATCCCAATATATAATCAGCACCAATCACAAAAATAAAGACAAGTGTTTCACAAGTTAATTCAAATCCTCCAAAACACTTATACCTCAACCCCCACAATGGAATATCACTACGATTATGAAAATTCACTAGTGTAAACTACTCAGCGAGACCAACCAAGGTGTACCATAAGGCACCAATAAGCCCAACAGAGTAATAAAATGAAACCATGAAACAATTAAATACTTCAATAAAGAGAAAAACAGGTAATATGAAGCAATTAGACATGGAAACATTTGTGAGAAAGTACCAATTAAGACATGGAAACAATTATGAGCAAGTAGCAATTAAGACATGGAAACAATTATGAGCAAGTAGCAATTAAGACAAGAAATAGTGTATTAGGAAACGGGGAAGGGAGCAAGCTAACAAAAAGATAATTCGGTGGCACATAGGTACTCGTCACCACACCTATACGCAACACACATGGAATTTCACTTAACAAATGGGTCGGGGATCCCTAATCCCTCAAGTCAAGGTTAGACCAAACACTTACCTCAAGCCAACGGGTATTTCAAAGCCCAATCACCTCTTTACCTCTCGATTCCACCACCAATTCACTCGTATCTAGCCGTAATTAACTTAATAACATCAATAAACGCTAAGAAACCAATTCCAATGCATAATCAAAGATTTCCTAACATTTTTCCCAAAAAGTCAAAAATCGACCCCGGGCCCACTTGGTCAAAACTCGAAGTTCGGGCCCAAACCCGATTACCCATTCACCCCCAAGCCCGGATATACAATTGGTTTCAAAATCCGACCTCAAATTGAGGTCCAAATCCCTAAATTTCGAAATTCCTAAATTCTACCCAAGAACACCCAATTTCCCATGAAAAACCCTAGATTTGAGATGAAATCATGCAAAAAGATGAAATAGATTGAAAGAAATGAGTTAGAAATCACTTACCTATGATTTGGAGAAGTTTGGGTCTTTGGAAAATCGTCTATGGGGGTTTAGGGTTCGAGAGAATTGAAAAATGGGTGAAAATCCCGTCTAAGGTATATTTTACACAGTTGCAGGTATCGCATTTGCGATCACAGGTTCGCAAATGCGACCAAGGCTTCGCAAAAGCGAAGCTTGGCCTGGCCTACTACCTTCGCAAATGCGAACATTTGTTCGCAAATGCGGTCACTGTGCAAGCCGCAATTGCGACGATGAACTTAACAAATGCGAGGTCCCCACCCAGCCCAGTCATCGCAATGCTCGCATTTGCAAGCTAGACTTCGCAATTGCGAAGTCTGCAGATCTGCAACACACCAGCAAATTCTTAAGTCTCAAAACACTATGTAGCCTATCAAAACTCACACGAGCCCTCGGGGCTTCAAACCAAACATGCACACAAGTCTTAAAACATCATACGAACTTGCTCATGCAATCAAATCACAAAAATAACATCTAGAACTATGAATTCAACACTAAAACTCAGGAAATTTTTCAAAATAGATCAAACTTCCTATTTTCTCAACCAATGGTCCGAATCACGTCAAATTACTTCCGTTTCTCACCAAATTTCACAAATAAGGCTTAAATATTATAACGGGCCTGTACCGGGCTCTGGAACCAAAATACGGGCCCGATACCAACAATATCAAACATTATTCAATTTCCAGAAACCACCATATTTTTCAACTAACAATTTTCTTCAAAAATTCATTTCTCGGGCTAGGGACCTCGGAATTCGATTCCAGGCATACGCCCAAGTCCCATATTTTACTACGGACCCTACGGGACCGTCAAATCACAGGTCTGGGTCCGTTTACCAAAAATGTTGATCAAAGTCAACCAAAATCATCTTTTAAAGCCAAAAATCATCATTTCTAAAAAATTTCACACAAAAACAAAAGATGACCTTTTGGGTCATCACATTCTCCATCTCTAAAACAACTGTTCGTCCTCGAACGGACATAGAAAACTACCTGAGTTGGTGAAAAGATGGGGATATCGGCTCCGCATATCGGACTCAGACTCCCAGGTAGCTGCCTCAACTGGCTGACCTCTCTACTGAACACGAACAGATGGATAACTCTTCGATCTCAATTGACGAACCTGCCGGTCTAAAATAGCTACCGGCTCCTTCTTATAGGTCAAATCCCTGTCGAACTGGACAATGCTGAAGTTTAACACGTGGGATGGATCACCGTGATACTTCTGAAGCATGGACACGTGAAACACTGGATGCATAGTTGATAAACTCTGTGGAAACGCAAGTCTACAAACCACCTCTCCCACTCGATCAAGGATCTCAAAAGGTCCGATGAACCTAGGGCTTAACTTTCCCTTCTTCCCAAATCTCATCACGCCCTTCCTGGGCGACACCCGAAGCAACACTCGCTCTCCAACCATGAATGCCACATCACGAACCTTAGGGTCGGCATAACTCTTTTGCCAGGACTGAGCTGTACGAAGCCTATCCTAAATGATCATAACCTTGTCCAAGGCATCCTGTACTAAATCTGTACCCCACAACCGATCCTCCCCCGGCTCAAACCACCCAACTGGCGATCGACATCGTCTACCATATAATGCCTCATAAGGAGCCATCTAGATGCTCGACTGATAGCTATTGTTGTAGGCAAACTCTGCTAACGGCAAGAACTGATCCCAAGAGCCTCCAAAGTCAATAACACAGGCGCGAAGCGTATCCTCCAAAATCTGAATAGTACGCTCAGACTATCCGTCCGTCTGAGGATGAAATGCTATGCTCACGTCGACCCGCGTACCCAACTCACACTGCACTGCCCTCCAAAAATGCGAGGTAAACTGCGCACCTCGGTTAGAAATGATAGACACGGGCACACCATGAAGACGAACGATCTCCCGGATATAGATCTCAGCTAACCGCTCTAAAGAATAGGAAACTGTCACAGGAATGAAATTCGTTGACTTAGTAAGCCTATCAACAATAACCTATACTGCATCGAACTTCCTCTGAGTCCGTGGGAGTCCAACAACAAAATCCATAGTGATACGCTCCCACTTCCAGTCAGGAATCTCAATCTGCTGAAGCAAACCACCCGATCTCTGATGCTCATACTTTACCGGCTGAAAATTCAAACACCAAGCTACATATGCAACAATATCCTTCTTCATTCTCCTCCACCAATAATGCTGCCGCAATTCCTAATACATCTTGGCGGGGCCCGGGTGAATAGAGTACCGGGAACAATGGGCCTCCTCTAGAATCAACTTATGATGTCCATCCACATTAGGCACACAAACTCGACCCTGCATCCTCAAACTCCATCATCTCCAACTGTGACCTGCTTAGCACCATCGTGTCGCACTGTGTCCCTAAGGACAAGCAAATGAGGATCATCATTCTGCCAATCCCTGACACGCTCAAATAATGAAGACCGAGCGACTATACAAGCTAGAACACGACTGGGCTCAGAGACATCCAACCTCACGAACTGATTGGCCAAAGCCTGAACTTTCAAGGTAAGTGGTCTCTCACCGACTGGAATATATGCAAGGCTACCCATACTAGCTGACTTCCTACACAAAGCATCGGCCACTACATTGGCCTTCCCAAGATGATACAAGATGGTGATATCATAGTCTTTCAATAGCTCCAACCACCTTACCTCAAATTGAGCTCCTTTTGCTTGAACAAATACTGCAAACTCTTATGATCCGTGAACACCTCACATGACACGCCATATAAATAATGCCTCCAAATCTTCAGCGCGTGAACAATGGCTGCTAGCTCCAAATCATGAACTACATAATTCTTCTCGTGAATCTTCAACTACCGCGAAGCATATGCAATAACCTTGCCATTCTGCATCAACACCGCACCAAGTCCAATATAAGAAGCGTCACACTAAACTGTATATGGCCCCGAACCTGTGGGCAATACCAACACCGACGTCGTAGTCAAAGCTATCTTAAGCTTCTGAAAGCTTGCCTCACACTCGTCCGAACACCTGAACTAGGCACCCTTCTGGGTCAACTTGGTCATCAGGGCTGCTACAAATGAAAACCCCTCCACAAACCGACGGTAATAACCCGCCAAACCCAAGAAACTCTGGATCTCTGTAGTTGATGCAGGTCTGGGTCAGTCCTTTACTGCCTCAATCTTCTTAGGATCCACCTGAATACCCTCTGCTGATACTACGTGACCCAAGAAAGCAATTGAACTCAACCAAAACTCACATTTCGAAAACTTAGCATACAACTAACTGTCTCTCAGAGTCTGGAGAATGACTCGAAGATGCTGCTCATGCTCATCTCGGCTGCGGGAGTAAATCAAAATATCATCAATGAAGACAATTACGACGGAATCCAAATAAGGCCTGAACACCCTGAAGCTGATCAAATAAATCGTCAATCCTCGGCAATGGATACTTGTTCTTGATGGTGACTTTGTTCAACTGCCGATAATCTATGCACATCCTCATCGACCCATCCTTCTTCTTAACAAACAATATCGGCGCACCCCAAGGTGAGACACTAGGTCTAATAAAGCCTTTATCAAGCAAGTCTTGCAACTGCTCCTTGAATTCCTTCAACTCTGGCGGGGCCATACGGTATGGCGGAATAGAAATGGGCTGAGTGCCTAGAGACAAATCAATGCAAAAGTCAGAATCCATAGAAGGAACCTCAGCACTAGAATCAGGAACGTAAGCCAAATAAGCCAAACACCCCTTCTCAACCATATGTCGGGCCTTCATATACGAAATAACCCTGCTGATAGAATGACCGGGAGTCCCTCTCCACTCCAATCGAGGCAACCCCGGCAAGGCTAAGGTCACAGTCTTGGCATGACAATCCAATATAGCATGATAAGGTGACAGCCAATCCATCCCTAAAATGACATCAAAATCAATCATAACGAGAAGTAGGAGATCTACACTAGTCTCAAGACCCCCAATAACAATCACACACGAGCGATAGATACGATCTTCAACAATAGAGTCACCCACCGGCATCGACACATATACGAGAGCACTCAAAGAGTCACGAGGCACAACTAAATATGAAGCAAAATAAGAAGACACATAGGAGTATGTAGACCCTGGAACAAACAGAACTGAAGCACCTCTACTACAAACCAGAATAGTACATGTGATAACAACATCGGAGGACTCAGCCTCAGGCCTGGCTGGAAAAGCATAACATTGGGACTGGGGCCCACCATCCTGAACTATATCTCTTGGACGCCTCCTGCTGGTTGGCCTCCACCTTTAGCGGTCTGGCCTCCACCTCTAATGGCCTGACCTCCACCTCTAGCGGGCTGAGCCCTACCTCTGGCTCCCTGACCCTACCTCTAGCTGGCTGGGCAGGCGGTACCGGAATCATGGCACGAGAACTCTGCTGCTGTGACTGAACACCCACTAACCTCAGACAAGCCCTCCGAATAATCCTATAATCACCACACTCAAAACATCCATCCAAATACTGCGACTGAGGAAAATGAGATTGACCCTGACTTGCCGACTGACTGCGATAATAACTCGGAAGAGGAGGTGCTCTGATAGGAGCTAGCAGTGCACTATAAGCTGGCTGTCCTGTAGGAGGTATATAAGGTCCACGACCCCCTGAAGCCCCGTGAGATGTCTGAAGTGCTGAATGAAACGGCCTGGGATATGGCCCCTACCAAAAGAATCCCTGCCTCCAGAAGAGGCACCACTCAACCTGCCAGAATGACGAGGCCTCTTGTCATACCCCTGACCACTCCCCTGAGATAGAACTGTCTCAACTCGCCGGGCCACATTGGCTGCATCCTGGAAAGAAATCTTGCTTTCTGTCTCCTTAGACATCTGCAATCTGATAGGCTAAGCGAGTCCCTCAATAAACCTCCTTACCCTCTCTCTCTCGATGGGTAGTATAATAAGAGCATGGCGGGCCAAATCCACAAATCTGGTCTCGTACTAAGTAACGGTCATGGAACCCTGCTGAAGGCGCTCAAACTGCCTCCGATAGTCCTCTCTCTGAGTAATAGGAAGATACTTCTCCAAGAATAGCTGTGAGAACTGGTCCCAAGTGAGAGCTGGTGACCCAGCTGGTCTGGACTAACAGTAATCTCTCCACCATTTCTTGGCGGAACCTGATAAGCGCAAAGTAGCAAAGTCGACCCAATTGGTCTCCACTATCCCCATGTTCTGTAGAACCTCATGGAAACTGTCCAAATAGACCTAGGGATCCTCTGAAGATGTACCGTTGTAGGTAGTAGTGAAAAGCTTGGTGAACCTATCCAACCTCCACAAAGCCTCCATAGACATAGTTGGTGCATCACCGGTCTGTGCTACAACACCCGGCGGAACTACCCCAACTGGCTGAAATGTTGGAGTCTGAAACTGAGGAGCCATCTGCTTCGGAGTATGAGTAGCAAGAGTCTGTGCTCCTCCTCCAGCCCGAGAGGCGGCTGGTGCTACAGGAAGTATGCCTACCTGATTAACACTCTCCATAAGGCGCACTAGATGGACCAAACCATCCTGGAGTACCGGGGTATCTATGAACCCCTCTGGAACCTGAGACGGCCCTGCTGGAACGGTCTCGACTGGAACCTCATCATTAAACTCTACCTGAGGCTCCGTCGCTGGTGCTGCTGCTCGAGCTCTGGGTTGAGCCCTACCCCTGCCTCGGCCTCTAGCACGGCCTAGGCCTCGTCCTCTACCCCTCGTAGCAGCTGCCACTGGGAGCTCGGGTTGCTGATCAACTGATGAAGCGGTACGTGTTCTCGCCATCTGCAAAATAACAGAGTAGAGAGTTGAATTAACATTGAGAGATCAAACCGTACGACAGAGATGAATATAAGTGAAATTGTTCCTAACACTGTAGCTTCTGGGGGATAAGCACAGACGACTCCGTACCGATCCCTCAGACTCTAGCAAGCTTGTCCGTGAATTGTTAGAAGCAACCTAGATCTCTGATACCAACTTGTCACGACCCGAATTTCCCATCGTCGGGACCGTGATGGCGCCTAACATTGTACCCGCTAGGCAAGCCTACATTATAGAATATTTCACCTTTTCCTTTATCTTTTAATAATTAAAACTTAACAAAAGTAAATCAGCGGAAATAAATGCGGAAGAACACAATTTAAAAGATTATCTTTATGCTAATAATGAAAACCGAAATAAAATCCACCCAGAACTGGTGTCACAACTCACGAACAGTCTACGAATACTAAAAATATTGTTCTAAACGAAAATTTTACATCTTTATCGAAAGTAGATAAAACAAAAATGAAATAGGATAGAAGGGGACGCCACGGCCTGCGGACGCCTGCAGGACTACCTTGGGTCTCCGGGAAGCAGTGATAGCAACCAACCTCACGATCAGCCACTAGCTCCAAAATCTGCACAGAAAGTGCAGAGTGCAGTATCAGTACAACCGACCCCATGTACTGGTAAGTGCCGAGCCTAACCTCAATGAAGTAGTGACGAGGCTACGTCGGGGCATACAACATATACAACCTACAACAGTTTATACTAAACAGAAAGGAAACACAGAATGTACTATAACGGAAACTAGCCTTAATGAATACGGGAACCAGCCGTTCTACCAATAATCAACTATAACCAATCCTTAGGGAGTTTCAACATCTCAGTAATGAATTTCAGCAGGAATGAATACTTAAAAAAAACAACTGATGCGGCGTGCATCCCGATCCCACCATATAAACAATATCAATATCAATATTCACCCTTATTACTGCTTGTTGCGGCGTGCAACCCGATCCTACCAGTCCACCCTTATTACTCCTCAATATATCACCTTATTTCTCTTGTTGTGGCGCGCAACCCGATCCCACCTGTCCACCCTTATTACTCCTTGTTGCGGCGTGCAACCCAATCCCACCAGACAACCACATTCACCATTATTCCTCCTGTTGCTGCATACAACCCGATCCTAATATATAAATCAGCACCAATCACAAAAATAAAGACAAGTGTTTCACAAGTTAATTCAAATCCTCCACAACACTTATACCTCAACCCCCACAATGGAATATCACTACGATTATGAAACTTCACCAGTGTAAACTACTCAGCGAGACCAACCAAGGTGTACAATAAGGCACCAATAAGCCCAACAGAGTAATAAAACGAAACCGTGAAACAATCAAATACTTCAATAAAGAGAACAACAGTTAATATGAAGCAATTAGACATGGAAACATTTGTGAGCAAGTAGCAATTAAGACATGGAAACAATTATGAGCAAGTAGCAATTAAGACAAGAAATAGCGTATTAGGAAACGGGAAAGGGAGCAAGTTAATAAAAAGATATTCGGTGGCGCATAGGTACTCGTCACCACACCTATATGCCACACACATGGAATTTCACTTAGCAAATAGGTCGGGGATCCCTAATCCCTCAAGTCAAGGTTAGACCAAACACTTACCTCAAGCCAACGGGTATTTCAAAGCCCATTCACCGCTTTACCTCTCGATTCCACCACCAATTCACTTGTATCTAGCCATAATTAACTTAATAACATCAATAAACGCTAAAGAAATCAATTCCAATGCATAATCAAAGATTTCCCAACATTTTTCCCAAAAAGTCAAAAATCGACTCTGGGCCTGCTGTCACGACCCGGATTTTCCACCCTCGAGTGTCGTGATGGCGCCTACTGGTGAAAGCTAGGCAAGCCGATTATTCTAATTGTTTAACCCTTTACATTTAAATCCATTAACAGTTGTAAATTAACATCTTATAATAGCAGAAATTAAATAAGCGGAAGAATGAAATTCAACAATTAAGCCAATACCAATACGATTCTACAACATAAACCACCCAGAACTGGTATCACAATCTCACGGACTATCTAAGAAAACTACAAATAAAGTCTGAATAGAAATTACATGTCTGTCTTTGGAATACAAAAAAAACAGAAAGAAACTAGATAGGGAGGGGACACCAAGGCCTGCGAACGCCTGCAGGACTACCTCGGGTTCCTGATGGACTGAAGGCAGCAACCTCTCTCTACGATCCAAATGCTCCAGCACCGGGATCTGCACACAGTGCAGAGTGTAGTATCAGCACAACCGACCCCATGTGCTGGTAAGTGTCGAGCCTAACCTCGGCGAAGTAGTGACGAGGCTAGGACACGACTACCAAATAAACCCGTGCAGTTAAAGCATATATGGCAAGAACTAATAACGGAAACTAAGATTTAAAGATGGGAAGGGGAAACATGCTGCGGGGAAATATCAAATACCAATAGTAACTTAAGAGAAAAACATAAAGAACGTTTCAAGGTTTGCATCAGCAAGCAAAAGGAAATAGTAACAAATCAATATCCACTTTTATTATTTATTGTTGCGGCGCGCAACCCGATCCTAATTTTATAACACTGTTGCGGTGTGCAACCCGATCCAATCATATATCATTGTTGCCGGTGTGCAACCCGATGCAATCATATATCATTGTTGCGGCGTGCAACCCGATCTAATCATATATCACTGTTGCGGTGTGCAACCCGACCCCTCATGTTCTCCCTTATTACTCCATGCTACGGCGTGCAACCCGATCCCAATATACCATCCAACACAAATCACAAATGAATCCTGGCAAGGGAACAATAAGGACAACAACAATGTCCCAACGAGGGAATCAACAATGAGAATTAGCACATCACAGCAAGGGAACAATAAGGAAAACAACAATGTCCGGACGAGGGAATCAACAATGAGAATAAGCACATCCCGACAAGGGAACCAAATCTAGGGCTAAGCTTGCCCCTCTTCCCAAATCTGATCACGCCCTTTTTAGGTGACACCCGAAGCAACACCCGCTCGCCGACCATGAATGCACATCACGAACCTTACGGTCGGCAAACCTCTTTTGCCTGGACTGAGCTGTATGAAGCCTATCCTGAATGATTCTGACCTTGTCCAAGGCATTCTGCACTAGATCTGTACCCAACAACCGAGCCTCTCCCGGCTCAAACTGCCCAACCGGCGACCGGCATAGCCTACCATATAAATCCTCATAAGGAGCCATCTGGATGCTTGACTGGTAACTGTTGTTTTAGGAAAACTCCGCTAAAGGCAAAAACTTATCCCATGAGCCTCCAAAGTCAATAACACAAGCTCGGAGCATATCCTCAAAAATCTAAATAGTACGCTCGGACTACCCGTCCGTCTGGGGATGAAATATTATGCACAACTCGACCCGTGTGCCCAACTCATGCTGAACTGCCCTCCAAAAATGTGAGGTAAACTGCATACCTCGGTCCGAAATGATAGACACGGGCACACCATGAAGACGAACAATCTTCCGGATATAGATCTCAGCTAACCTCTCAGAAGAATAAGAAACTGCCACAGGAATGAAATGTGCTGACTTGGTCAGCCTATCAACAATAACCCACACTGCATCAAACTTCCTCTGAGTCCGTGGGAGTCCAACAACGAAGTCCATAGTGATACGCTCCCACTTCCACTCAGGAATCTCTATCTTCTGGAACAAACCACCAACTCTCTGATGCTCGTACTTTACCTTCTGATAATTCAAACACCGAGCCACATATGCAACGATATCCTTCTTCATCCTCCTCCACCAATAGTGCTGCCACAAATCCTGATACATCTTAGCAGCGCCCGGATGAATAGAGTACCGGGAAATATGGGCCTCCTCTAAAATCCACTCTCGAAGTCCATCCATATTAGGCACACAAATACGACCCTGCATCCTCAAAACTCCATCATCTCCAACTGCAACCTGCTTCGCACCTCCGTGCTGCACCGTGTCTCGAAGGACACACAAATGAGGATCGTCATACTGCCGATCTCGGATACGCTCAAATAATGAAGAACGAGCGACTGTGCAAGCTAACACACAGCTGGGCTCAGAAACATCCAACCTCACGAACTAGTTGGCAAAAGCCTGAACATCCAAGGCAACCGGTCTCTCACCGACCGAAATATACACAAGACTGCCCATACTGGCTGACTTCCTGCTCAAAGCATCGGCCACCACATTGGCCTTTCCCGGATGATATAAGATGGTGATATCATAGTCCTTCAATAGCTCCAACCACCTTCTTTGCCTCAAATTTAGCTCCTTCTGCTTGAATAAGTATTGCAAACTCTTGTGATCCGTGAACACCTCACATGACACGCCATACAAATAATGCCTCCAAATCTTCAGCGCGTGAACAATGGCTGCTACCTCCAAATCATGAACTGGATAATTCTTCTCATGAATCTTCAATTGTCGCGAAGCATATACAATAACCTTTCCATTCTGCATCAACACCGCACCAAGACCAATATGCGATGCATCACAATACAATGTATATGGCCCTGAACCAGTGGGAAAACCAACACTGGCGCCGTAGTCAAAGCTGTCTTGAGCTTCTAAAAACTCTCCTCACACTCATCCGACCACCTGAACTGGGCACACTTCTAGGTAAACCTGGTCATCGGGGCTGCAATGGATGAAAACCCCTCCACAAACCGACGGTAATAACATGCCAAACCCAAGAAACTCCAGATCTCTGTAGCTGACGTGGGTCTAGGCCAGTTCTTAACTGCCTCTATGTTCTTCGGATCCACCTGAATACCCTCAGCTAAAATAACGTGACCCAAGAATGCAACTCAACTCAACCAGAACTCACACTTAGAAAACTTAGCATACAACTGACTATCTCTCAAAGTCTGAAGAACCACTCTCAGATGCTGCTCATGCTCCTCCCGGTGATAACTAGGAATTCTAGTTCATTTTACACTCCTTTTTACTTGAGTTCTGATTAAAAATGCATACAAATAGTCCCAAAGGCTTACATGTTGTACTTATTTGCAGGGTTGGGTCAAGAAAGTGACAAGAGGTCAAAAATCAGCTCAAAAAGGAGTGAAACCTGCACAAGTAGCAAGAACAAGTCAAAGCACAGCTGCAGCAGATCCACCGCGGCCGCAATCCATTTAGTGCGGTCCGCGGTGAGGAGATTCAAAGAGGTGGAAGCTCGAGCACTGCGGCTGCAATCCATTTTATGTGTACCGCAGTAGCCTCACCACGGCCGCAATCCATTTTATGCGGTCCGCAGAGTAGAGATTCAAAGAGCTGGGATTGTAGAAAATTGGAAGCCACTGCGGCCTCAAACCATTTTATGCGGACCGCAGTGAAGCCACCACGACTGCAGTGGCCAGATTCAGAGACCCAAATGTCACGCCCCAAAATCCGAGGAGCGCGACCGGCGCTCAACCGAGTAAACCCGACCGAGCAAGCCTGTTAGATCTCATTCTACCCAATCTAACTCGTGAATAAATAGGAGATGGACTCCATTAATCAAATTCTATGAACATATCATTAACGATTTCCATTTCATTTTCATTAGCAACTTCATTCGCAATATTAAAGGTATTAGAAGTTTTATACATTATTGCCAAACATCAATACTTCTATTTTAAATTCCCATGCCCGACACTACCCACAACCTGTCTACGGAGCCTCTAACTACAACTAAAGAATAATATGGAAATGCCGGCAACAAGGCTCCGGCTATACCTTACACAAATACCAAAATAAGACTCCGGGAAGAAGAGCGGTATGAGCCACACAGGGCCCAGAGAGGAAAGGGGCTCACCAATACAGCTGACGGAAAATGGATAAGCTGCTACTGTCGGTGGACTGGAGTACCTGCTATAGAACCACCTACAATCATAACACGAATGTAGCGCCCCCGGCAAAAAGGGACGTCAGTACATTTGAATTGTACTGGTATGTATAAACAAACTTCACCCCAAGTAAAATCAAATAACACACAAGTAACATACATCAATAGAATCAACGATCAAATGCACGTGAAAGAAACAATCAAAGCCAAACAAGTTTCACAATCTCTCCTTTTCCCCTTCAACATTATCACATCAATGATTTCACAATTTTCTCATATTTTCATTTCAATAGTGATTTCGATCACTTTCCACCCTTATTACCTCGGTCACCCTTATCACAACAACCACACCTTATTACTTCGTGTTGGGGCGCGCAACCCGATCCCACCGAACAATCACAATTCACAAACAACACACAACAGCAACAATTCACAAGAACAACAACAACAATTTTCAAAGAACAACCACCACAATTCACAAGAATTTTCGTAGCCATCAATACCATTTCATCATATTCAACAACTCATATGCAATTTAAGACACCACAATAATTACCCACAACAAGCCAAATATGTTATTACCACAGTTGTTCCAAGTGCATCATTTACGATTTCCTTCCATCATTTGTTTCTCAGTTCTTACCACATAACACTTTCACAATCACACACCCACATTTGGTTTGTTCCCATTTACTTGCACCATCATATAGTAAGACTTAACCAACAACGTTCAAGGCACATTAATCATAAGAATTCACAAATAGCTCACATAAGTAAACACATACTTCCATGTCGACATCCTCAAGCTTTTACAAACTTTGCACATAACAAGATAGGCACATCAAATCACTTCTCACAATCACATATAACTTGGTGGTATGGAAATCAACTAAGGCAATCAACTCACATATTTTCATACAAGGTACACATACCGTATGCTCGCCACAACAAGGGGATTCTACAAGAGTTAAAGTTAGCCATACATACCTCGTTTAAGCTTTCCTTAAGTTACTACAACATTCCGAAAATTCTAGCAATTCCAATCTAGTTTGAGACATAATAAAATTGAACACAAATTAGAAAGGTATTCATGGTTTCAGCTCATTTGTGCATTTTATCAAATACTAGTTGAGCATCTTAATCTCAAATCTCTTTTTTTTTCAAGGTTTTCCTTCATTCCCCAACCAAATCTTTACTTATTTATGTTAAGAAATCTTCCCATAAACCTAAGTTGTACATGCATGTATATACAATACTAATACACCCAAGAATCATACCTTAATAACCCACCTTATACTCCAAACTCGAAATTAAAAACCTAGGGTATAGAATCTTACCTCTTAGATGAAGAACTTGTGATTGGGCTCTTTGATTCTTGAAGGTTGATGCAAGATTGGATGATTTACATGTTTGGTTCCTCCTTCTCTCTCTAGAAATGCTCTCACCTCTCTCAAAAATCAGTAGAAAATGACCCCAAATGAAGCCCCAAAGGCTATATATTAAAATGGGGTCGGGTTATAATAATTAAAAAATTAACCCTCCGATGTCAAGTCTGCTATAGCAGAATGGACCGCAGAACGCGAATGCTGACCGCATAATGCACCGCAAAATCAGCGTCCAAAACTGGGCTACACTGGTCCAATTTGCGACCTGATTTGCGACCGCAGATCAAAAATGCGGACCGCGTAATGGACATTGAGATCGCAGATCTGACACAGGATCGTATTTTTTTCCAGCCTTTGGTAATTTGGTCATAACTTTGTGTAGGAATGTCCAAATGACGAACGATTTGAAGTGTTGGAAACTAGACTCAAAGACCTTTCATTTGATAGGTTATCCACCACCTAAAACCTTATAGATATTTAGATATGCTCGTTCAAAGTATGGACTAGTGCAAGATCGTTGGGAATTTTAGCCTATTATGGACTTTTCCAATTTTTCTTAGACTTAGGCCTTTCCTTGGACACCAAATTACTTACCATAAGACTTATACACATATTTACCAAATCCAATGGATGTACACCATGTTAATAGCACATAAAAATATTATAATAAACCTACGTGACACCACGAAATCCTAAATTACTTAGCGAAAATTTCCGGGGCCTTACACCAAATATAAAGCTAAAAAGCCTCACCGCGGCCACGGTGCATTTTCCATGGTCCGCGGTACCTCCGCATGGGTATTTTTGTCAAGAAAATTCGGCCTTGTATAAATAGTTCTTTTTTAGATTTTTAAGGCATCTAACTTTTATCTGAGCACGTGAACGGCTGTTTTTGACTACTTTGAGTAATTTCATAGTTGATTTATCATTGAATCTTCATTTATTAGCTTGTAAACATATCATATGGGTTATTCTTCATCTAATTATCTGTTTTTTTTTTCATTATTATGAGTAGCTAGACCCATTAGCTAGGGTTGTGGCTCAACCCTAGTGTGGGTATTTGATGGGTCTTGTGTTTTAAGGCTTAGATGTTTATGGGTGGTTGATATTTGGACTGATTTGGCTTTTCTATGTTGGGTTAGTGGTTGCAAACACTAATTCGTGCTTATTTGACTTGAGCGCTTCTTAAGAAAGAGAGCTTGAGTCTAGGTAATCAATCCAACAAGGAATCGGGGTGTACTCAAGAGATTGATAGCTGCAATTAAAGGGTTAAATCTAGAGATAGTAATACCCAACTTGAGCCTATATTGCTTGTATAATTTCGACACCTAATTGGTCTTGAGAAAGTCAATTTGGGAAAGTCACTCAAGATACCGAGAGGTATAGAGTGAGTAGAATCGTGAATTGGTTATATCGCAATCCCAAGCATAACAACTTTGCCCTAGACTCTAGATCCCGTCAAGTATTCACCTAGGAGGAAGTCACTTCCCTAGTGCCTCGTTACCTATTAGAAAACCTTTCAAGTACTTATTCTTAGTTTAATTTAGCATCTCATTAGTATAAAAGTAGAAGTAATCAAAAGAACAATTATGATTGGAAGTGTAATTAAGAACCTTACGCATTGCTAGTTTAGATAGGAATCCAATTCCCAATTCTAGCTCCATGTAGATACGAACCCGACCTTTCGGGTAGAAGCTGCATCGACCGCTCTCGCCACTCCATAGTGGTGCAGGGTTGGCCTCGACCACTTTTTGGCGCCGTTGACGGGGAGCTAAAGGTTTTGGCTATCTATCTAAACAGTCTTGTGTATTGTTTTTCTTTCCTTCTGTGATACTAACTTGTGTGTGACGCCAATTCAGGTACAATATGGCGGCAAACAACAACAATGACCCTCTTGGAAACGAGGTTCCGAGGGAGGAGGTTGATGACATCGGTGAAGATGAGGTGCCTCTTGTACCTCAAGGACAAAGGCGAGGTCGCCAGGACAATGCCAATGATAATGTTCCAAACCCTCCCCCGCCACCTCCTAGAGTGGCTCCTCGGGTGCTCCCCAACCAAGGATATGCTAGCGCAATTGTCCCACCCCGGATCCGGGCGGGCAATTTTCAAATTACCAATGTGATGCTGACCTTGTTGGAGCAACGAGGGTATTTCACAGGTGCTCCCGATCAGAACACTTACAAGCACCTTAAGGGTTTTGTTGATACATGTTGGGGGAGCAGCAAATGAACGTGTTAGAGGATGCCTTGCGGTTGAGACTTTTCCCTTTCTCTCTTCGAGGAAAGGCATTAGATTGGCTGGAGAGACTCCCCAACCACTCCATCCATACATGGGATGAGTTGGCGGACATATTCATTGGAAAACTTTTCTCGTCGGGGCACATGGAAACTTTGAGGGATGAAATCTTAGCTTTCAAACAGGAGCCCAACGAACCGTTGCATGAAATTTGGGAGAGGACCGGACTATGGTAAAGGAGTGTCCCAACAACGATATGACTGAGGCAATGATATAACAGACTTTCTATCGGGTCATTTACACCACTAACCAGTGCATAGTGAACCAACTCGCCGGGGGCGACTTCATTAACACACCATATGATCAAGCATGCAAGATATTGGATGAGATGGCGGACACTTCTTCCGCTTGGCAAAGCAGAGCAAATGTGCCACAGGGTGACCCACGGTCATTCACTTGCACAAGGAGCTCCATGATCATGGACAGGCAATAGCAGAACTTACAACAATAATGAACCAATTAGCAAAGGCACAATTACAGCAGGTTCAAGCTCCTCGACAAGTAAATGCTATGGAAGGTGTCAATATGCTAGTGAACAAAAGAAGGCAAAGAGGCCAACAGAACCGAGGGAGTTCGGATCAATATGACCAAGACAGTGGTGGGTTCCAAGTTGATGGCTATGATGAGCAGAATGAAGAAGTGCAATACGTGAACAACTATCAAGGCCAAAGGGGCAATTCTTCCAACCAACAACAACAATGGAGATCCCAAGGCAATTGGGGAAATCAGCAACAAGGGAACAATAATTGGGGGAACAATAACCAAAATCCAAATTGGGGCAACCAGAACAATAATCAGAACAATCAGGGTAACTGGAGTAACAACAACAACAACTGGAGTGGAAACAACAATCAGAGTGGTTGGAACAATAACAATCAGGGAAATCGGCGGCAAGGCTTTCAAAGGCCCCCAATGTATCAACAACTAAACAATCCACCTCCATTCCCATCCCAAGGTCCTAGTTCATCCAACAATGACATAGGGAGAATTGAAATGATGTTTGAACAGATGATGTAAAGGAATGCTAACTTCGATGCTCAGTTGGCATCCCACAATACTTCAATCAGGAACTTGGAAGTGCAACTAGGCCAAATCTCACAATCCTTGAATACTCGCCCTAAGGGAGCTCTACCTAGTGATACGGTAGTCAACCCGAAGGGTGGGAACCATACCGGAAATCAATGGCGGTAATTACAAGAAGTGGACGAGGCGGTGATGTAAATGCCTCCAAACAAAAAGAAATATTGAGTGATGAAGTTGAGTTGCAAGAGGATGAAAGCCTTTTGGTGGTTGAGAATGTGATTGATGAGAACGTGAATGAAGAAGTGATGATTGATATCAAAAATACCGAGTTGGAAACTCAGAATGACGTGAACCCATCTAGGGAACACGTAATAGACATGCCAGAAGTAGTTGTGCCTAAAGCCAAGGCTCCTTTGCCAAGGCCACCTCCACCTTATCCTTAAAGGCTCGCGAAGCAGAAAAATGAGAACCAGTTTAAAAAATTTATTGGCATGATCAAGAGCTTATCTATTAATGTGCCTTTGGTGGAGGCTTTAGAGCAAATGCCTGGTTATGCTAAATTCATGAAAGATTTGGTGACAAAGAAAAGATCCATGGACTGTGAAACTATCAAGATGACCCACCAAGTTAGTGCTATAGTGCATTCAATGGCTCCGAAGTTAGAAGATCCCGGTGTTTTCACCATTCCGTGCACTATTGGGAGTGCAGACTTTGCTAAAGCTCTATGTGATTTGGGGGTGAGTATCAACTTGATGCCCTACTCAGTTTTCAAGACTTTGGGTATTGGACAACCGAGGCCGACTTCCATGAGATTACAAATGGCAGATAGATCGATGAAGAGGCGCTTGGGTATAATTGATGATGTTCTCGTCTGGGTGGACAAATTTATCTTGCCGGCCGATTTTGTGATTCTTGACTGCGAGGTCGATTTTAAGGTGCCTATAATCTTGGGAAGACCTTTCCTTGCAACTGGGAAGGCCTTAGTTGATGTGAAAGCAGGGGAACTCACCTTCCGAATGGGTGATGAAAAAGTGGTCTTTCATGTGTGTAAGTCAATGAAGCAGCCCAACTGTACTGAAGTGTGCTCATTCGTGGATCTTGTCACGGTAGTGATAATTGATGATACTAGTGCAATGATCAATGTGGAGGACCCTCTAGAGGCGGTTTTGTTGAATCTTGATGTCAATGAGGATGAAGGCCGGGTGGAGTGTGTCAATGCTTTACATGGAATGGGCTCTTACTCTTATGAGCCTCGGAAGCTATCTTTGGATCTTGAGAATAGGAAGACTCCACCAACAAAGCCCTCAATCGAGGAACCTCCGGTGTTGGAGTTGAAGCTGTTGCCTCCACACCTCAGGTATGAATTCTTATGCCCTAGTTCAACTTTGCCAGTTCTTCTTTCCTCTTGTCTTACTAACCTACAGGTAGATGCCACATTGGCGGTGCTCCAAAAACGGAAGAAGGCAATTGGATGGACTTTAGTTGATATTCGGGGAATAAGCCCCGCCTTTTGTATGCACAAGATTATTCTTGAAGATGATGCAAAGCCCTCCTTGGAACATCAAAGGAGGTTGAACGAGGCAATGCAAGAAGTTGTGAAAAAAGAGGTAATCAAGTGGTTGGATGCCGGGGTTGTGTACCCCATCTCTGATAGCTCTTGGACTTCGCCGGTGCAATGTGTGTCTAAAAAGGGTGGTATGACCGTGGTCACCACCAATGCACAAAATGAACTAATTCCTACAAGGACAGTCACCTGATGGAGGGTGTGCATGGATTACCGCAAGTTGAATAAAGTGACCCACAAGGATCACTTTCCATTGCCTTTTCTTGACCAGGTGCAAGATCGACTTGGTGGGCGTGCCTTCTACTGTTTCTTGGATGGGTATTCTAGGTAACTCCAAATTTTTATTGCTCCGGAAGATCAGGAGAAGATTAACTTCACTTGCCCATATGGTACCTTTGCCTTTTCTAGGATGCCATTCGGGTTGTGTAATGCAACAGCCAAATTCCAGTGGTGTATGATGGCCATTTTTACCGATATGGTGGAGATATTTTGGAGGTGTTCATGGACGACTTTAGTGTTGTGGGTGACTCATTTGATGAATGCTTGAAGAATCTTGATAGGGTGTTGGCCCGGTGTGAAGAAACCAATCTTGTGCTCAACTGGGAAAAATGCCACTTCATGGTTGAGGAGGGCATAGTCCTTGGCCATAAAATTTCAAAGCATGGTATAGAGGTGGACAAAGCTAAAATAGAAGTGATTTCAAGGCTACCTCCCCCTACTTTAGTCAAGGGGGTTAGAAGTTTTCTTGGGCATGCAGGGTTCTACCGGAGATTTATTAAAGAGTTTTTGAAGGTAGTGAATCCTTTGTGCAAACTTTTGGAAAAGGATGCGAAGTTCGTGTTCAATGAGGAATGCATGACAGCTTTTGAACTCCTCAAGTACAAGTTGACCACCACCCCCATTATTACTGCACCCAATTGGAGCTTGCCTTTCGAGCTCATGTGTGACGCGATTGATGTTGCGGTTGGGGCGATTTTGGGTCAAAGAGTGAATAAAATGTTTCATCCGGTGTATTATGCGAGCAAGACAATGAATGATGCTCAAGCGAATTACACGGTGACTGAAAAAGAATTGTTGGCTATTGTGTTCGCAATGGAAAAATTTCGGTCGTATCTCATGGGAGCCAAGGTCATAGTTCATACCGATCATGTCGCACTCCGATACTTAATGACGAAGAAGGATTCCAAAGCTAGGCTGATGCGATGGGTCTTGTTACTTCAAAAGTTTGATTTGGAGATTCTGGACCGGAAAGGTAGTGAAAACCAAGTGGCGGACCACTTGTCCCGCTTGGAGGAGAAGGGGAGGCCTCGTGATGGCCTAGAGATCAACAATTCATTTCCCGATGAGCAACTCCTTTCGGTGTCGGTGAATGACATGCCATGGTTTGCAGACGTTGCTAATCTCTTTGTGGCTAGTATAATCCTGTGTGATCTCTCTTCTAACCAAAGGAAGAATCTCAAACGGGATAGTTTGGATTTCTATTGGGATGAGCCGTACTTGTTCAAGATCTGCACTGACGGTGTGACCTGAAGGTGTGTCCTTGAGGAGGAGCAATTGAGTATCTTAGAGGCTTGTCATTCCTCTCCCTATGGTGGCCATCACGGTGGGGCGAGGACAGCTTTGAAGGTTCTTAGTTGTGGGTTTTACTGGCCAACTTTGTTCAAAGATGCAAGTGAACTTGTGAAGAGATGCGACGAATGTCAAAGAGCGGGTGGTATTTTGAAGAAGGATGAGATGCCTCTTAACACCATTCTCGAAGTTGATATTTTTGATGTGTGGGGCATTGATTTCATGGGCCCGTTTGTTAGTTCGTGTGGCAATACTTTCATTCTAGTGGCGGTTGACTATGTTTGAATGTGGGTTGAGGCTATGGCTTTACCCATTAATGAGGCCCGAAGTGTTGTTGCGTTTCTTAAGAAGAGTATTTTTACTAGGTTTGGCACTCCGCGAGCAATCATAAGTGATGGGGGGTCTCATTTTTGCAATCGAGCTTTTGACACTTTGCTTGCGAAGTATGGTGTCAATCACAAAGTCTCTACTCCTTGTCATCCTCAGGCGAGTGGCCAAGTTGAAGTCTCAAATAGGGAAATCAAGAGTATATTGTCAAAAACGGTCAATGCAAATAGGACCGATTGGTCAAAGAAATTGGATGATGCTCTATGGGCTTATAGGACTGCTTACAAGACTCCGATTGGTATGTCTCCGTATCGGTTGGTGTTTGGGAAAGCTTGCCATCTTCCGGTTGAGTTAGAGCACAAGGCCATGTGGGCTTTGAGGAAGCTGAATCTTGAATGGGATGTGGCAGCAAATCTTCGTGTGGAGCAGCTTAATGAACTTGATGAATTCCGATTCCATGCCTATTCCAGTTCGTCCTTGTAATAAGGACAAGATGAAGTACCTTTATGACAATTATGCTCGTAGCAAGGAGTTCAAAGTGGGTGATTTGGTTCTCTTGTTCAATTCTCGGTTACGTCTGTTTCCGGGAAAGCTTAAGTCAAAATGGAGTGGACCGTTTGAAGTGGTGCTCGTGACTCCGTTTGGTGCACTTGACATGAAAAATAAAAATGGTGAGATCTTCAGAGTTAATGGGCACATAGTCAAGCACTATCTTGGCAAGATTGATGACATCCACGTGGTGGCAATGATCTATCTAAAGTGATTTGATGGTAACCTGCATCGTGCTGCGACGTTAAATCAGGCGCTTCTTGGGAGGCAACCCATGTGTCTTTCTTTTTCTTTTTCTTTGATTTTCTTTTCAGTGTAGGCTTTGTTTTTGGACTAACTGGTTTTGAGATGTGTGTAGGGTTTTTTGATGCAGTGCAGTACTAAGTTGGAAAAATGTGCACTCTCTGAAGTTTGCACTTCGGCCTCATTGCATTTTTTGCGGTCCGCGGTGGCCTTAGTGCGGGGGCAAAATTTCAATGCGGTTCGTAGTGGTGAATAGTTACAAATGGGAGTTCTCTGAAGTTTGTCACCGCTGCCGCGCTGTATTTCTTACGGTCCGCGGTGACCTACTGCCGCCGCGGAGCCTTTCTTGTGGTCCGCAGTAATGTTCTCCCAACTGCTACTTGTGGTAAACCACCGCAGTCTGCGGTGCATTTTATGCGGCCGCGGTAGGGGTAGGTACAGTGGGTCCCAGCTCAAGCCTTCATTTACAACTTTTCGATCCTTTTTCCACATAGAAAATTCACTGTTCATCAAGACCTAGTTTGTGCAAACTCAATCTCTAATCTTCATTCATCTCTACTATATCTCATTACTGGTACTTTTAATCTTTCCCTAGTTTTTAACTTTGTTTATTTTCTTTGAATTGGTTAGTTTTACTTCTTTTTCTTCTCTTTTTCTTTCAATTTGTAGCGTAGGTTTCCATCATGCCATTTAAATTAGGGTTAATGAGTTAAAAGTGATGATTAAATACCTAGGGGATTGATTATAAGTAAATTTAAGCTAAAAATGAGAAAAACATCGAAACCCTAGGTTGGTACTGCTGAGTAATGTTTACCGCAGACCGCAGTGGATTTTATGCGGTCCGCGTTGCCTCTTTGCGGCCGCAATGGTTTTTATGTGGTCCACGGTGATGAACTTCAGAGAGTAGGTAGTCTGAACCCCACCTCACTGCAGACCGCGGTACCATTTTGTGCCGTCCGCGGTGGTCCCTTTGCGGCCGCACTTCATTTTTTTACGGTCTGCAGTCACTGTTTTCCTGCATATTCTTCACTGATCTTTCTTCAACTGTGATACTAACAAGCTTTAACTGACTTCCACTTGCAGACAATGGTTAAATCACGAGGCGGTGGAGATAAACAAAAAAGGAAAAGGAGAGTCCTCCCGGGGTAGGGGACGAGGCACAATTAAGTTGACCCCTCAAGTTTGGAAAGCAATTGGAGAAACAAGGAAACTAATCAAAGCTGCGGATAGAGCTGCTTCCCATTCAGAGGAAGTGAGTATGTACCCTCCCGGGAGGCATCTGAGTCTGATTCAGTTCCTGAGTACATCCTTGATTTTCCGGAGAGGTTGAGATTGAGAGATGAACCTACCCCTCAGGGCTCTCCCACTGCTCGAACTTCAGTTCAAATTTCTTCTGAGTCGTCTGAGGGCTCAGCTGAGAGCGGTGATAGTGCCTCTTCTACCTCACCTACAGCTTCAACACCCGGTGAGGATCCCATAGAACAAGAAGAAGGAGGGGGTATGCCCCAAGTAGGAGGGGTGGAGAGAACCAGGAAATCGGAGGCTTGGCAAGATAGATTTATCAGTGAATTGGCATATCACAAGTTCAGAGAATGGTGGCCCGAGAGGAAGTTGATACTTGAACGGACCTTCATTGATAGGGACCTTTTGCCTCACAACCCTAATGTGAGGAGGCAGTTCAGAGAGAGAGTGGGCTGGGAATACATCACTGGCAACGTTAAGGATGCAAATGAGCACTTATTTAAGGAGTTCTACACTAATGTTGCCCCCATAAAAAAGGGCACTAAACTGACTAAGGTGCGGAACTTGACAGTGAAGTTTGATGGGAAGACAATCAATGACTATCTGGGCTTTATGGAGGAAGATGAATCATTGTATTTAGAGAAGGTAGCATTGGCCGAGGCAGCCTGTCCGTGGTTGGCAGAATACCTGGCAATCCCGGGTACCACCCCAGCATGGTTGACAACAGGAGTCCAAATTTTGAGGAGGACTCTAAACTTCGAAGCAAAGGGTTGGGAGATGTTCATATGCAGCAGGTTGGATCCCACTACTCATGAGAACTCTCTGCCTATCTCTCGGGCAATCTTGGTGGCTTGTATCATGGTGGGGTACCCGATCAACGTCGGGAATGTGATGTCTAGGGTGATCACAAGGGTGGTCAATGCAGGTGATAGATCATATCCCTTCCCAAATTTCCTGACGATGTACCTTGATGACTTGGAGGTGGAGAAGAGGAAGTTTGATGTGAAGGTGAAGCCAAAGGCGCCTTTTTCCTGGTACAGCCTGTAGAGTGAGGACAACCCCAAAGGCAAAGATCCTAAAGGCAAATCCACTGCTTCTACTGGCCAGTCTGAAGAGCCAGTAGTAGTAGTAGCTCCTTCTCAGCACCCCTCAGCTGCCCCAGATACTGCCCCAGGTCCCTCCACTACCACTGCCCCAGATATCCCCTCATCTTCAGCCTATCCATTGACTGCCCACCGTTTGAGCCAAACCCTTGCCAGTATCAACAACTGGATGCAGGCAGCTACTCTAAGCTGTCTGTGCTTTCTACCTCGGTGGCAGCCCAGTCTGTACCACCTTAGCCACGGGTCCCACAGTCAGTTGAGGATACTCTCAAGGAGCTTCTGGACAACCAGAAGAAGTTCCTGGAGAACCAGTGATTGATATTGACGGCTGTAGATTCTCATGAAAAAGCATTGAAGGAGCTGGCAAAGGAAAAAAAGAAGCTGAGAAAGACGAGAGCATCAAGGGAGTCTGTAAAAGAGTTGAGGGTTGAAGTGGAGAAAATGAAGGCAGCTGATCACTTGCCTTTGGAGCTGCTATTGCATGACCCGACCCCAGCATTCCAGCCTGAGCAGGAGCAGGATTTACACAGGGCACCAAAGAGGAGAAGAGTGATTCCCCGTACTGATGATGCAGTGATTGAGTTGGCGGAGCCTCAGGAAGGTTCCTCTAGCCAGCCCCAGGTTCCAGTACAGGCCCAGGTCCCTGTGTAGACAAAGGTTACAGGGCTCCAGTCATAGGTTCCCGAGCAGTCAGAGGACCCAAGGACCCAGGCCCATGATCCCATGCAGACCCAGGACCAATAGGGAGTTTTCTTTACTCTCTATCTTTTTGTTTGAGCTATTTTTGGTTAGTTAGCATTGAGGACAATGCTAGCTTTCATTTGAGGGGGTAGCCCTATTTTGATGATACTGGGTTGTAAATATGATACTACTTTCCTTTTATTATGCTTTAATTTTCACTTTTGGCATGTACATAATTTTACCAGTTTATTTCACTTTTCATATTTTGCAACTTTGGTTTGTATATAAAGTTACTTTCTGATGTATATATTCATTCCCTCTTATGTATATTCGTCTAAATCCCCTCTTGTACATATTCATTTTACTTTTCGCATTTTTCTTTCATAGCTTTTTATTTCATTTTGGTAGCTTCTTATTTTGAGTTTTGCATTCAAATAAACCTTTGGTTTTCTTAATGCCACGGTTCTTTCCAAAGGTGGAATCTGTGTGAACCGGGTGACTCTTCCCGATGATGGATGGCGTGACAACCTTCTTAAGTGTTTGAGTCTGTTTTCTTTTTGTTTTTGGTGTAAATAGTAGCAAGTGCATAATAGTGCCTCAGGCAAAGCTTCACTTGGGCCTAACACATTTGCCTTTGAACCTATGGTCAAAAACAAATTGGTGTGTATAGGATGGTGATAGTTGTGATCTTGAGACTCTTGTGTTGGCCGATAATCATCGTAAGGTTGGTTTTTAGGACCATGTATCGTACGACCTAATCG